>NW_015150834.1:714833-716018 GCF_000732505.1 Cyprinodon variegatus
CTGGGGGCGTGTAGCAGTTCTCACCGTAAAGCAAGACTGACTCTTGCGAGACTTCTGAGCCTGTGGGTACGGGCCGAGGGCTCCTGCAATTGCAAGTGCGGTATTTCCCCCACAGACCACCAGGGCGGCCGAGAATACCTTTGTTCAACCTGAAATGACTCATTTAATCATCCAAAACGTTATGGAACACATTAATTAACTGAAAAATGTTGCATAGTGTGCCTTTAATACCACTGAGGAATCAGAAATTCCAAATATGGCAGTCAGTGGACAAGGCTGCAGATTAACTTTGGGAATATGTAAGTTTTTTTTAACTTGTCTGCTACATGGATGGATCCTTGTTTTGTTTTTTTTCCTGTCTTCAGGGATCCACTAGAAACACAACCTATTGTTTAATAACATCCTCATCAGTGGTTCTGTTCTGCTTACAGTACTTGAGTCAGAGGCAGTGCAGCGGCTCTTCTTCAACAAGCTGATCGGCGTGGCACTGAGCTGGAATCAGGAGCTCCCCCAGTTCCCCCCGCCGCCTTCTCAGAGCTTTCAGTGCTCTGTTCATGCCATCAAGAACACCAGAAGGAAGATGGAGGACAAACATGTGGCGCTGGCTGAATTTAACCAGCTCTTTGGGATCCAGGTACAGCAACTGAAAACCGATGTGTGCTTCGTCTCTGTAAACGCCTTTACCGTCGCTCTGCCTCTGTCTGACCCCGCCTAGGACGGAGTGGAGCGCGCCTACTACGCCGTGTTTGATGGACATGGAGGGGTGGATGCTGCCACTTTCGCTGCCACTCACCTCCACGTCGCCCTCAGCCACCAGGAGGCGCTGCAGAGTGACGCTGCCACGGCCTTTAAAGCTGCCTTCAAGAGCACAGACGACATGTTTAGACACAAAGCCAAGAGAGAGGTATGGGATGTTGTACGCCAGGCGGATTTCACCGCTGTACGCTGCACCGCACTCCGCCAGCTTCAGGGGAACCACTAATTCAGCTTTCTGTGTGTCTGTAGCGTCTGCGGAGTGGGAGCACTGGAGTGGCTGTACTGATCCACGGTCAGCAGCTGACGGTGGCCTGGCTCGGAGACTCTCAGGCCATGTTGGTCAGAAGAGGAGAGGTCGTTACCCTCATGGACCCCCACAAACCGGACAGAGAGGTAAAGTAACACCAGGGACCGGTGGGAACACTAAGG
>NW_015150834.1:718713-720538 GCF_000732505.1 Cyprinodon variegatus
ATCAAACGTTTTCTCTAAGTCTTCACAAGGTTTTCACACACTGTTGCTGGTATTTTGGCCCATTCCTCCATGCAGATCTCCTATTGGTGGCTGACTAAATACTTTTTTGCCCCACTGTATGGAGCAAAGAACCTGCACAAACTGCATGGAGCTGAAAGCAACTGCTGGAACTTTCTTTAACCCTTTTCCTTCTGGCTGACAAACATGTTTAAACCCAGAAATAATCTGCTTTTAGTGTCAGTCAGAACAGCTCAGTGATGCGTGTCTACCCGGGTCAAACGACGACCCGCGTTAAAATCACATCGGTTATGATCGGAATGCTGTGAGAACACCGGAGCTGAGTTGGCCCGCTAAATTACCTGATACCATTGAACGCAACGTACGGACGTCAACACACCGTACCAGTTGTGTTTGATTTAACAGGCTGAAACAACTTTTTTACATTTGATAAACATGGAGTAGCTCTGGTGAAAGGGATTCAGGCAGATAACGGAGAGAAACAATAAAGCACACCGACTACGCCATGGCTTCCTTCCAAGTTCTCTGATTTCTGTCACACTGGTGACATCATCAACGCTAACCGAGCGGAATAGTGTCGCAAGGGGAAGATGTTTCTTTACTTAACTTTTGTTCTCCGATTCACAGGATGAGAAACAGAGGATAGAAGATCTCGGAGGCTGCATCACCTACATGGGTTGCTGGCGAGTTAACGGCACCTACGCCGTCTCCAGAGCCATCGGTAAGGCCTTCCCAACCAATCGGAACACAGAACAGAGAGGTTAACTTTACTGCAGGACAGTTAGACTCTATTTAGTAGCTGCCTTCATTGTCCCCCCTTCTCCTGTGGTTTGTCCAGCAGATGGCACCACGTCTGCTCATCCTGCTCAGCTGAAATTCTATTTAGGCTCGTATTGGATGAACTACCCTAGTTTTTCAGGAGGTAATCCCGATGATGTGTAGTTTTCCAAAGGAGGCAATAACATTGAACAGGCTGGGGTTTGAACCAGCGACCCCTCAGTTGCAGGGCAAACTCCTGCATCCAACAACACTGTCAGCCCTGCGCTGGCAGGCATAACACTAAAGACGTTACATTTAGACCAGAGGTGTAACGAAGTACAAATACTTCATTACTGTACTTAAGTACACTTTTTAGGTATCTATACTAGGGCTGCAACTAACGATTATTTTAAAAATCGATGAATCGGCTGATTATTTTTTCGATTAATCAATGAATCGGACAAAAAATATTTTTTATATTAACCTCTTTATTCCATAATAAACATTTTACACAGAACAAACAAGCACACAAGTACAGGTTGCTCATTAACTGTACTGGTGCAATATGAAAAATAAATGTTTGTGTTAAAACTATGCAAACATACATGAGAAATGTAGCTGTACATCCAACGGGGTTGGGATGGGGGAGGCGCCCCACGACAGAGTAGGAATGATACATGCTTTCACGTAAAAGTCTCCAAAAGCCGCCAGTGACACCATAAAAAGTCGCCAGATTTGTCGCTAGTCGCTTTTTTGAAAAAATAGTCGTTGGAGGGGTCTGAAAAGTCGCTGAGTTGGGAACACTGCACCTGCGGCGCTGACTCGCTCTGCAGTATTTTTTTTTTCTTCCCCCGTTTCAGTCAAGTGGCAGTGATGACGGCGGCGGCGGATGACGCATTAATCGCGCCACACAACTAATCGATGATGAAATTCGTTGCCAACGCTTTTAAAAGTCGATTTTTATCGATTTTATCGATTCGTTGTTGCAGCCCTAATCACAATAATAACCAAACTTCCTGAATGTCACGGTTGCCGCCATGTTGATTTG
>NW_015150834.1:721943-724406 GCF_000732505.1 Cyprinodon variegatus
TTTACTTAAGTAAAGAGGTCAAGTTGATACTTCAACTTTTACTAGTGTGTTTTTAAACTGCAGTATCTATACGTACTTTTGACATCACTGATTTAGACTCAGACTCAGATAGACTTTATTGTCATTTTGTACACAAAACAAAATTTTGTTCTGTGCAGCTCTCAGGTAAATTTCATGTCTTAAAGTGCAGCAGTAATAAAATGTAAACAACGAAAAAAAAAAAAGATTTACAGTTTTTCCAAATGCAGCTTTTCTTCTGTTTTATTCAACATTCATTCAACAGCATTCAACATGCTGTGAAGCCTCTTCCCAGAAGGCTGCAGGGAGAACAGTCCATGGTGGGGGGGTGAAGGGTCATTGATGATGTCACGGGCTCAGGACACGCAGAGCTTGGATGAAATGTATTTAATGGAGGGAAGAGGAGCCCCCACGATCCTCTCTGCTGTTCTTACCTTCTTCCAGTCTGAGGCGCTGCAGCCTCCACACCACACAGTGAGGCAGCTAGTCAGAACGCTCTCTATGGTGCTTCTGTAGAAGGTGGTGAGGATGGGTGGGGGCAGGTGGGCTCTCCTCTTCCTCCTCATCAGGTGCTCTTGAACAGTTTGGATCTTTAGCAGTGGAGACTAAAACAACTCTATTTTCTGTGTTTGACAAGCTAAAGCTGAGCTGAAAGGGGGCGAACAGAACTGAAGGCTTCATGATGATTAATGAGCAGAAGGGTGTAGATGTTCTCCATGTTTGCATAGAAATAGAATGTAGCCATAATCCAACCAGCAGGTGGCACTGCTGAGCTTTAAAAGACCTCAGAAAAAACAGCTTAAACAAAATCAGATGTCAAAATCAAAGAGTCCTCCCTGTCCACACTAACCATCACAATTATCCTCCAGGTGATTTTGACCAGAAACCATATGTGTCGGGGGACGCTGATTCTTCCACCGTTCAGCTGCTAGGGGACGAGGACTACGTGCTCCTGGCGTGTGACGGTTTCTTCGATACCGTTAAACCCTCCGAGGTCCCAGATCTGGTTATGGATGCGCTCCGGGGGACGGGTGACCCTGAATGGGCAGAAGATCTTTCAGCAGAATGTGCTGAAGCTGATGTGGGACACAGGGTCGCACAGAGGTTGGTATGTCACGCCAAGGCGGAAGGGTCCAGCGATAACATCACAGTTATGGTGGTGTTCCTGCGTCCGTCTGGGCAGCTGTTGGCTGCAGCTGGACCAGAGTCTCCACCTGCTTGACACGCTGGACTCAGATGGTAATATATGAGTAAGGAGGACAAAACCGCTTCAGCTCTACTCAGGACAAACACAACCCCCATTTAAGAGCCACCCTAACCCAAAAGGCAACCTGCTAGGAATGAAAACTCTGCTGGACAGGTGCGTTGCTGGGTATTAAACTGGGCGTAGAAATCACCAAAATCCAGTGTTAAACAAGCTAATGGATCTCAGAGCATATGCAGCTGCTACGTTAAAAAAACAGGTGCTGTGGGGGTTAAATTATTGCCATTATAGAAAATCTTTGTAATTTTTTTTACCCCACCATTAATGTGACAAGTACCCTGTAACATTCAACAGGAAAAGTAAGACATCATGTTGAGGAGAAATGTTAGAAAAGGAGAGTAATACAAGAAACTACCTTTTACCTATTTTAATCATCTTTATTCTTAGTACTAACTTTACATTCAGATAAATAATTGTATATTGGCTGCTGGAAAGACTCCAAAGATGAGCTGGAATCTGGTCATGTGCAGCTGGCACTGAATTATTTTAGTTTTTCTGTTGGATTATAAAGGTTTTATGTCACATTAAAGGGGCAAAACATCTTCCAATCATTCATCATGGTCGCATGGGGTGTTAAACTTTCAGAACCACATTTATTAACTTTGCCTTATGGTGTGTATGGAGGGGTACGGGGTGGCTTGAAGGCAAACATCAGATAACTGTTACCATGATGATAAAAAGTCGCTCACATTTCTCTGTGTAAGGCCTCACTCACCCAAACGGGAAGCTTTCCACTGTCAGAGCTTACACACATCATGCTCCCTCTGGGACTTTCCACATGTGCTGTCTCAGTGCCACAAACATGGGGACATCAAGCCTAAATATTTAATTTGGTGTCATCACAAATACTGGCATGTTTGGCCTTGATAGACCTGTCTACCGACATGTTGGCTAAGGACGGACCCGTCTGCCAGTATTTTGGTCCAGGACGCACCCGTCTACCAGCGTGCTGGTCCAGGACAGGCCCGTCTACCGACATGTTGGTCCAGGACGGACCCGTCTACCGACATGTTGGTCTACCGACATGTTAGTCCAGGACGGACCCGTCTACCGACATGTTGGTCTACCGACATGTTGGTCCAGGACGGGCCCGTCTACCGACATGTTGGTCCAGGACGGGCGCGTCTACTGACATGTTGGTCCAAGACGGGCCCGTCTACCGACATGTTAGTCCAGGACGG
>NW_015150834.1:726231-728504 GCF_000732505.1 Cyprinodon variegatus
CCCGTCTACCGACATGTTGGTCTACCGACATGTTGGTCCAGGACGGGCCCGTCTACCGACATGTTGGTCTACCGACATGTTGGTCCAGGACGGGCGCGTCTACTGACTTGTTGGTCTACCGACATGTTGGTTTAGGACGCACCCGTCTACCAGCATGTTAGGCGTGGATCCCCTATGAATCGATTTTTTTGTGTGGAGGAGAAACTAAACAGGAAATCTAAACCCTCTAGTATTCAGCTAACTTTATCAGATTTAATATATTGATTATTTAGAGGAGTCAGTTACATTTAAAGAGTTTATTTTGTTGGCAGGTTTGCTAGTATCTTACCTTTTTGATCGCTTTAATCAGGCTTCATCTTCCTAATGTGGGGGGGGACTTTGGTTAAAGAAAAAAAGTATTAAATTCCATTCAGTTTATTTATGTAGCTCCAATTTACTTCACGTCATCTGGAAACACTTTATAAAGAGAAATCAATTCAACATCAGTCATTTCCTGTGGGAAGATGCCTTTAACAGCCATTAGTCACATACACTTCTTCAACACTTTCCATCATTTCTGACTGATACACGGATTAATACAATTACTCCATAAACATGTGAACGCTCTCAGCCAATGAGGGTCTTAAACATCTCACTGTTCCAAGCACCCCTCCTTTTCCTGTAACTGGAGACAGAGTGATGATGATGATAGATTAAACTGTTTACCACAGTTTTTTTCACCACGCTGGACTGGTTTTATCCAACCAGATTTAAACTTGCTAACTTTGCTGGAAGCGTCTCTTTTCCTTGGAAATGATTTGTAAAAGCCCAGATGTGCACATTCAGACCAGACCTAAATAAAATCTCTGCATCAAAAGGTTTGAACCCCTCTGACCTCCAGCACTAACAGCCGGTTCTGTTGGTGTCGGCAGTATCAAGCGCTCTTTCTGGGTCTGTTTTGCCCGGTTTTAATGTGCCTCGGCTCATCTGGAGCCGCTTTCAGACCCTCCTACTGTGATGCTCTCTAAATATTCAGCTGATTCCAGCAGACAACGCCTGTACATCAAAGAGTGAAAGTTGACTTTAATTGTGCTGTGAAAGATGACCGGCTGATAAAAAGCTCTTTCCTGTGTATCGAATGCCTGTTTTTATCCATTAAGACAATGCTGATGTAAATGTGTCTTAGAAATGGTTCTCAACTGGCTCTGATGTCAGAACCTCGCCTCTAAACTGATGGAACCGGACTCTTTCACTGTGCATTGCTGACGTGATTACATTTGCAGTTCTGTATTTGCTAATGACTTAATAAAGACTCTGAATTTGGTGATGAATCAAGTTGAAATGTGACTTTTGTTCTTAAATCAACATTTCCCCCAAACTTTATTCACACCGAGGGGAAATGGTTCACTTTTTGACTGAGATTAAAGAGACAAATGGCGTTCTATAGAGAGTCAATGCAATGCCAAGAACAAAACATTTCTGCAATAAGCTTAAAAAGAAACTGTTTGTTAGTAAATGTATAAAGGAAACTATCTTTTACATTCATTTGTATAAAATAGAGTTTTTGGATGTAGCGCCATTTATCACCAACTGCTGCATCCTGAGGGCACAAAGGAAGGTAAACATAGATCCTTCTTCCCAGCAGTTGCTAGATTTTAAAACAATCTTAAGTTGGTAACTTGTTTTTAATTACTGCTACGCTTTTAACTATGTTATGATATTTGATGTCTGAGTAATCCAGCTGAATTCTGCTCTAAGCTGAAAGGGGGAGTGGCCATCACCTTCTCATGCAGAGCAGTAATTACCATCCTCCCTTCAGGAAGCAGCAACACTCAATACATCTCCCGCCCAGAAAACAACATGCACACTTTATCTGATAGTGCATATTGATGTGAGGCAGAGTACCATCATTTTTCACTCAAAACTGAGAAAAAGTGGTTATTTAAGCAGCTAATCTGCGCAGTGTGTTATTATTTTAAGCTAATGCCAAAGTCAAAGAAATGATTTAATGTCTGTAAGAGCTGTGGGACTTTGTTTAGCTTTACTAAAGAAGAGCCTAGTCTCCAGAAGTGGTTTGATAATGATGCTGCAGAGATACAGGGGGACATTGTGAAATGGGCATAAAAGTTAAGTGTCTTTCTTCTGGGTAGGAAGAGAAGATAAAAATTGATTTAGTAACGAATGGATACTATGTAATGCAAAGGCAATATTTCATATGCATTTAGTTGACTTTATGGTTTAAAACAGCAGAATGGTGGACCTTTAACTTTCTTTGGAGAAACTGCACTGCAGGC
>NW_015150834.1:729834-731540 GCF_000732505.1 Cyprinodon variegatus
AGATAAAAGGAACCCAAAGCAGAATATTTCTTCTCTCCAAGCTCTTCTATTTATCATCTCACACACTCAGCTGGTCTAACATAACCAAAGGCATCCCACCCAGCAGGTTTCCACAGTACCTTGTGCAGAGAGGAGAAGCAGGCAGGCAAGGAAACCAAGGAGAGCAGACTTCATGTTGTGGCTTCAGAAGGCTTCAGGTTCAGTCCTCCTTGGTGTCTGATTGTAGTCTGGACTGCTGACACTCTCATGCTCCTGTTTTATAGCGGACGACTTCTCTAAACTCCTCTTTGCAATGTGATGCAAGAGTTTCATTTTCCTCTGTGTTTCGCTTTCTTTGTCTCTTCCTTTTTCTTTCACAAAGCCTGTTTCCAAGAACTGCCTTTTCTTTCCAGATTTTTATGAGAGCTTTTTTTCTCCTCCAAGCTGCTCTTTTGTTATATTTACAATTGACCAGCAAATAAAAGGCTTTTTGTTAAATCTTAAAAAAGCTCTTAAATTACCAACACTGTGCAAACTTCAGGATAGCTTCAGCTCTAAAAAATCTGTAAGATCTGCTGAGGGAGCAGCAGCTGCATCTATGCAGTGAATCAAAGCCTCATAGATGCATTAAATGTGCAGCTATATTATAGTTTTTTTATTTATTGACTGTGCAATATATGTGAATAGAATAGTCATACCACTACCTCTCCGTGGCTCCTCACCTACTACACTTTAATGTAAAAGTCAATCCACCTGTATATAAGCCATCCGGATTGTACATATGACACCTCAAATCTCTGTTATTTTTTTATTTCTTATTTTTATTTTGTTTTTCATTGTGTGTGATACATGTACACTTGCACCTTAATCCTTATTTATCCTGATATACTGATATACTGTATATATATTGTTTATTCTTAATGCACCCTTTTCCTCCTTGTTTGCGCCTTCTTCTTTAATTATTATGCCAATATGTGACGAGTGAATTTCTCCGCTGTGAGATCAATAAAGCTCATCTAATCTTCCTAATCCTGATTCTCAGGGACCAAAGCTCTGCATGTTTTAGATGTTTCTCTGTCACAAAAGAACTGATTCAAGTGATGACATGACCTCCTCATCAGCCATCAAGTGCTGCATTCATTCAAATTAGAAATGTGTGTGGCAGCAAGGAAACACGTAAACATGGGTCCTTGAGGATCAGTTTTAGATGATTTAGCAGATAGATATTATTTAATCAGAAAACTTTCTCTGCAACGCTTCTGCATGATGCAGCTAAAAAGGACTACAGGCCAACAAAGAACTGGTTCCAAGAACTGGACTCTGAGGAATACCAGGGTGAGAGTTACAGCTTTCTGGTGCTGATAACACCAAGGTCACAGGCTGAGGTGCAGGGTGCTAATGTTAGCAATCAGGGAGCGTACTAGAGAGGCCCTTAGACCCCTGGTTCAACCTCTGGGTCCCTGAGTAAGACCCTAAGCCCACAATGCTCCCTGCCCAGGGGCTCCAAGCTGCTTACTGATGCAGAGGCTCAATGCAGAGAACCAATGTGGTTTCCATGTACAATTACAATAAAAAATAAAGGTTATAATTATAATTCTATCATTAAAATAGCATCATAGCATAAAGTCACCAGCAGAATCAAAGGTTTCACAAAGCAATCGGTTTATGCATCTGTTTTCCACTTTGCTGAAGTGTTGAACAGTAGAACAGTTTGTAGAAACAGCTGA
>NW_015150834.1:732568-734467 GCF_000732505.1 Cyprinodon variegatus
TTACTGTTTAACCAAAGTGTCTGTAATTTGTTTTGACTCTGACCGCTTTCCATTGCTGTAAGTAAGGAGGAACGAACGCTGCCCATTGCAGAACAGGGCAGAATGCTGTGCCATTAGGTCTGTATGATGAACTGTTCTCTCTCTGCAAAGATATGAATAAATGTGCCGACTGAGTGAAATCGATGGATCTCCGTTTATTTAACTAGGGTGAATAGTTGAATACTTTTTTTCCCACCACAATACATAAAATTCCACAACAAGAGAAAAGAATAAAGAATCATTACTATCATCATGGAAACATAATGAAATATTTTTAGATCCCTTAGATCAGAATGCACTTAGATAGAAAACAGACAGAAAGATAAAAACATGAACATTTTAAGACACTTTAGAAGGAAAAGTGGAGCACTTACAGCAGCTGGAAAACATCTCGAAACACAAGCAGGAAATTATGTATTCAGTTTTTATTTGGGAGGCACCAAATTAATATTTATAAATTATTTGTTTTTGGACTTTAATTGATGAGCAGAGGAGCAAACCTGGTCTTTGTGCTGAACTGTGGGACAGCAGTGAACATTTACATAATCTCCTCCTCTTTGATGCTCTAGGGACAGTCCTATTTAGCCCACATGTTAGTAAATGTGTGAGCAGGTTTGAATCTGAACCTGACCTTGACTACCACTAGGTGGGGTTGCAGCACATGCTAATGTAGCATCATCTGCTCTGTGGGTTTTAGTTCTACTTTAGCAGATTTCTTCTTGATATCTCCCTGTTTTCTCTGATGGATATAAAGCTTTTCTTTTCATCCCTGCATCAGTTTGTCTCCTCGTGTATTTCCTGCTTATCCTCAGCAGGTTGAGCTCTGTTGGCTTAAGGACATGATGGCAGGATGTATGTAAAGATTTCTGTAATCTTGACATCCACAACAACTTTTCAGTAAATTTTTTTACCTTCTGAAAATACTTTCCAATGTTTGTAGCACTGTTCTCCTAAATTTGATTCCCTGGTTGCATGAAGTTTGCATGTTCTCCCATGCATGTGTGGATTTTCTCTGGGTACTCTGGGCTTCATTCAACAGTCCAAAAACATGACTGCTTGGTTGATTGGTGACTCTAAATTGCCCTTACTAATGAGAGTGGGTATGGTTGTGTGTCTTTGTGTTTCCCTGAGATGGACTGACATCCTCTCCAGAGTGCACCCTGCCTTTTGCCCAAGGACTAAAGGAAATAGGCACCACCCCTCAATGATGCTGAAGGATGTGTTACAAGATGCATAAATGGATAAAGTTTCCAGTGACCACTTTAGTTCAGGTAGGCTGAGGGGGCCTGGGTATAAAATGTGTGTCTGAAGATCCTATTGTTTAAATGCATGAAATCATTTCAGTTTTTTCACATTAAATTAAACTCATGGCACTTTATGTAAAACTGATACAAATTATATTTATTGAAAAAAAATGTCCACTTTAAATCATCCAAGTTGCAAAACATTCAAATAATGTTTATGTTATTAATTGAAACAAGTTATTGATAGGGTTAATGATAATAACCCCCTATAGTCCTAGAAAAAACAAACACAGGTTAGTTTTCTGCAGAAGAGGAGAGTGGAAAACAGACGGAGAATGACACTCTGTCAGGACATCTTTGTCTCCTGCTTTTATTGTCTGACTTTAAGTATCAGCAGGTGCCACAAGTCATCAGGAGGGTTCAGGGGATGCAGTTTTATTGCGGCTGGTGATCAGTCACCTGCAACCGCACAGCTGGATAAGGCCCTACAGGTCACTTTCTGGGAGAACCATTTGTTCTACCCGTTTGAAGTTAAAACAAAGCACGTACAGTCACCAGATCATCCAGTCAAATTGATTCAAAGTTTTCTATCTAAGGAAAACCAGCTGATTGCATC
>NW_015150834.1:738177-739469 GCF_000732505.1 Cyprinodon variegatus
CCGATATTCAGTTTTAAGGCCGATACCGATAGGGGGCCGATTATATCGTGCATCCCTAATAATAATGAAATAAAATGAATTGAATTTTTAAATAAATAATATAAAAATATATAACGTTTTTCCATTTCAAAATCTAAACTGGTTTAGAAGTACAACAATCTTTCAGTTTGGTATATAGACAATTTCCTGAATCACTTTTTTTGTAAAACACCTGACCTAACAGTTATTTTTTCTTTATTTTTGTATGGCTTAATGAGAGAAGTGGGCTTTAGGCTGCACTGCAAAGCTTTTAAACCTTGGTTTGGTTGGTGATACAGCTATTCTTAATCTCATATCAAGGTGCTCATTTTGAGCCTGGATGGATTTTTTTTTTTGAATACGTTCATGGTGGAGAATCTTGCTCTACAGCAGTAGGTTGAGCGAAACATACTTAAAATGTGCAGGGTCATCTTTGAGCACATTTCACTTTTCTTTCACTAGTTCACCGTGCCTCTTCCATCAGTCCACAATTTCTCTGCTCTGTTTATCTCCTCATCTTCTCCTTCTTTCCCATTGGCTACTTTTTATCACGTGCAGCCGGACGCTCTAGAGGTCTTACAAACAGGAGAAGCGGCACAAATGATGTTTAGACAATGTTTTTGGACAACATGCATTCATTTATAAATGTTTTAAATCTGGTTCGGTCCAGATTAGCCAGCAGGTGGGTCCAGATCCGGACCCTGGTCCTCTAATCTGTGACCTTTGCCTTATTGTTTGTGAATTCTTGTTCTGCTTCTCAACCACTAAGCTTGCCTGTTCACGTCTGTTTTTACCTGCCTGCTTCCAGTCATCAGACAAGAATATTCTCGAGCTAGTGGTGAGAGCATTTCAGCGTTAGTGTTTCTGATTACCTGATCCTGATCTGTTCTGCCTCTCAACCACTGAGCCTGCCTTTACCTTTCTGGTCTGTTTGCCTGAACTGTCTTTGGACTGCTGCTGGATGCTTCCTGTTTGCTTAACTTAGAGCTGTTTCCTGTCACCGGCCTGCATTTTCCTCTGGAACCTCATCAGACTTCTGATCTCCTGGTTCTGTATCCTGACCACGTCTTCAAGATTGGCTTTCGCTTCACCTTCTTGGATCTGTTCCTCATCCAGTCCTGCAATTTTCAAGGCTTCAGCACCTGAACTCTCAGGGCCGCGTTCGGCACGTGGTGTTGGCAGCCGTTCGGCTGGAAACCACCACTTTTTCTGGGCACGGACTGAACTTAAAGACCAGAAGTTCCTGCCTTCGGCATCCCAGCAGGTACTGCAGA
>NW_015150834.1:743131-744403 GCF_000732505.1 Cyprinodon variegatus
GCACTCAGATACCAAGAGTTCAACTGCCCGAGCAGTTTGACAGAAATAAAACCTCAGACCTAGGAGGAGTTCAGAGTGGCCAAAAATGACTGTCTGTCGGCCTTAAAGCAATTCCAGTAAACTGTTCAACTTTGTGTTTTTGTCCTCTGAGGGAAATTTGGTTGCAGGAGGGTAAAACATGCATTTTCTTTTTAAAACATTGAAATGCAATCACATAATTTCCAGAACACCACATAAACAAGCAAGGACAACCCAGGACATGAAGGAGAGACCATTTTCATCATCACAAAAAGTCTCTTTTTAAAATTCCACTTTAGTTAAGGGATTGCTTGGGTTAAAAATTTGTTCTAGGAGAACAGAGCCGACCTTTTATTACAGCTTGTTGAGTTTCTTTAAGTAATTTTCTCTGGTGCTGTTACCCCTTTAGATGATAGCAGAGACCAAACTCTCCACAACAGGCTGATAGAATATCTGTAGCATATTGCTGCAAACACTGAAAGACCTAAGCTTCTTTAGTAAGTTCAGTCTGCTTTGTTCCTTCTTGTAGACAGCTTCATAGGTGTGTCTCCAGTATAGTTTGTTGACCAAGTCAACAACAAGACATTTCTACTCCTCCACCACCTCCACTTCTTCTCCCATGGTTTTAACAGGATTCAACTTGTTGCTGTTTCTTCTGAACTCTATAATCCTCTCCCTTGTTTTGTTGATATTCAGGAACAGATGATTGTTTCCACACCATGCCACAAAGCGGTTCACCGGCTTTTCTGTACTCCTCTTCTTGTATACTTTTGATGCGCCCAATGATTGCGGAATCATCCAAGTGTCTCTGCAGATGACAGGACTCAGTCTGGTACTGGAAATCAGAGATGTACAGAGAAAAAAGGAACGGAAAGAGAACCGTCCCCTGTGGTGCTCCTGAGCTGCTGACAAATTGATTAGACAGTTGACCCTTCATTGTTACTGTAGGAGCCATAAGTCGTTAGATGTTCATCTTGTGCTCTTCTGATACTGTTCTCCTCTATCTGGGTGTATGTGCACACGTGACGCATGTGACGTCGGCGGACACCGTCACCACATCTGTGAGTGGCACTGCGGGTTTGATGTCATCTGTATTAGTTAGTGTGCTCACCTGTGATTTTATGAATCTAGCGGTAATCAGTAAAAAAAAAAAAAAATGTGCCTAAATATAGTAACACTTCCCTCCTGCTATCTTTCGGCAGTGTGCGGTAAGCCTAGCGCCATTCTCCCCGCTTTACAAGCTAAATCAATGGG
>NW_015150834.1:745235-747115 GCF_000732505.1 Cyprinodon variegatus
CCGCACCGTGACGTCACAAACCAGTAGGTGGCAGTAGTGTTCTTTGACAAACATGGATGCCTCCAGTAAAGCACATTTAGAAGAAATTTCTTTCGATTAAAAACACTGATCATTTATTGAACATTATGTCATAATGTCATATTTAAAGAACTGTCAGAAGTTTGAACTCTAAATATGACCAGATATTTCCTTTAAAGAAATCTGTAACTCTTTGGTTAATTCTACATGGGTCAGTTGTTTTCATACTTTTTGTTGCTGAGTTTTTTTTCCCTGTTTTAGTGATATTACTTGATCAAATCTTTTCTAACATCTAAAGTATAAAATAAGGCTAGGCTTAAAACTTTCCTTTATGAGAAAGTGTAAAGTTAGACTGGCATTTATCAAACAGAACTAAACAGTCTACTGGCTATGACAAAAACAAACATTCTAGAAAGAAATGCCTCTCAGATGAAAGTTTAAAGTGGTTAGTTCACCTGTACTTGTTTTGCTCAGTTATTTTAGCCACTTAGTCATCTGAGGACAGTCTGATGTTTTATTATAAGACATAACAACCATTAGGAAGTCATTTGCAGCAGTTTCACTTTTCATTGTGTCTATCTTGCTTTCAGTTCTTCTTATCCTCCAACAAGTGTGATTCCCTAAAACAACCTCAAATATATATATATATATTTTCTATTGTCAACAATTTGTATCTGAATATGCTGATAAAGATTCTCAGTCATCCAGGTCATAGTCATTCGTTAAAAACCAATCCACTGGACTTTCTTTCCAAGTTTGAATACGTTTCGCTTCCCATGCAGGAAGCTTTTTCAATTTAAATAATTTTTTTATTGAAAAAGCTTCTTGGATGGGAAGCAAAACATATTCAAACTTGGCAACAGAGTCCAGTGTATTGCTTTTTCTTTTAACCTTTTTTGGATTGTCTCTGAATAGTTTTGGGTTTTTGTCTTCGAAGATGTCACTTCATTTAATGAAGACCATGAGTGAAGCTCATGCTGCTCTGGAATAGGAGAAGAACAGCAGCGAAATGCGGCGGATAAAATGCTTTGTAATACAATAATGTGACAGTTATAAATACACCAAAAACAAAATAGTCTTGATTCACGTTAATTCAACCTAATGTTGAATTTTAATTAATGTCTATCCTTATCCCAGCTGGTGCCTATCTCCAGCTGCCTACGGGTGAGAGGTGGGGTCCACCCTGGACAGGTCACCAGTCCATTGCAGGGCAACACAGAGACAAACAACCATTCACGCACACACTCACACCTAAGGAGAATTTGGAGAAGCCAACTGTCATTTTTTTGGACTGTGGGAGGAAGCTGAAGTACCTGGAGAGAACCCCTGCATGCTCAGGGAGAACATGCATACTCCATGCATTGGGCAGGTATATGAAAATCGAACCATCTTGGTGCAAGGCAGCAGTGCTACCCACTGCATCACTGAGCAGCCCCCACCATAACATTTTCAGTTCATATGACATAAAAAGCTGAAGGTCAAAAACTGTTGATTTCTATGTTCATTAAACACAATAACATTATATGTGATAAACTAATATCTTATGTATATAAATTGTTTGTTAGGTAGAAAAAAATAAAATAATTTCCATTGTTCATCTAAACTCGAAATTATTTTTGGAAATGGCTGCATACAAAACCTTTCAGTTCATCGATTTGTTTTGGTTCCCACCATCACAAACTAAATGTGTATTATTGTCTGAAATAAATTTCTGTCAGCCCAAGACATTTTTTCAGTAAAATGATGAAATTGTTTTATGTTCTTAAAACATTGATTTCTAGGTCAATGTGCCTGGACGGGGCCGCCTTTTATAGTTGCTTTTTCTATCTCTGCTTGTCTCCTTGAACCCCAGTGGGCCTCAG
>NW_015150834.1:747861-748863 GCF_000732505.1 Cyprinodon variegatus
TGAACTTTGTGTTGACACACATTTAATATATTATGTTTACTAAAAAATAAGCTGGAAGAAAGCACACTTAAAACTGTTTTATGTTAAGACGGTGAATATTTTTATGTTCAGTATAACACTCAAACTACAAACTATATAATCATGTACTTTTAGTATAGACTTAGACTCAGACAGATTTTTTTTGTCATCTTGTATACATGAGTGTATAAAAAAAGACATTTCATTTAAAACAGCTCTAGACAATTTCATTTTTTAAAGTGCAGCCTTGAAAACAGTAATAAATACATAAAAACATAGTAATATAAACATATGACTGTATTTACAGTTCTACCATATTTATTATTTTCAGTATTTAAATAAAATAACTAATTTTACACAACATTCAGCAGTCTAATGGCAGTGGGGAAGAAACTGTTATTGAATCTGTTGGACCTGCATCCAATGCTTTGAAGCCTCTTCCCAGAGGGCAGCAGGGAGAACAGTCCATGGTGGGGGGGTGAGGGGTCATTGATGATGTCACGGGCTCGGGACACGCAGCGCTGGGTTGAAATGTCTTTAATGGAGGGAAGGGTATACTATGATATACTCATTGAAGAAATATTATTTTCCTTTCTCTTAACAATAAATTGCCTACTTGTCACATGAACATAAAAACATTCAGTTCTTATAACTACACCATTTTTATCTTTGAAATCAAGTATAACATCATACATTAACTGCACAACTTATCAGCAGTTATTTTGCCTTAAACTAAGGTCTTAATAATAAATGACTTTATATCTTATAGTAAAACAGTCTCATGGAGGGATTGGGGCTTACAGTCTATGTAAACTCATCAGGGTGCAGTTTGGTCGATATAGTGATGATGAGGAGAGACCTCAGCTATAAGCTTTAAGAAGAAACTGTTGCTGTTGTTTAATCTGTGAATGAACTTATCTTCTACATGTATCTGAGTCTGTGGATATAGCCCTTTTTTCCCAGACTGCTTCATCCTGTGTTAGG
>NW_015150834.1:750308-752666 GCF_000732505.1 Cyprinodon variegatus
ATCCCCTCTGAGCTTAAGCCTTGCTTTAGGCACTGTCAGGAGCAGCCAGTCAGCTGACCTGAGAGATCGGCTCGGAGTGTAGGGGTGCAGCAGCGCAAAGAGGTAAAGTGGGGCAAGGCGATTCAAGGCTTTAAAAGTAAACAAAACCATTTTAAAATTAATCTTATCTTATCTCTGAGTCTAAGCCTTGCCTTTGTCTTGTTCTTCGGTAGGATGCCCTCCTGATCCACTGGATAAGCCTGGTCCTCTACCCCATTGGAAGGAATAATTCGAGTCACACCGAGCAAGTGGAAACCTACACCAGATATGTTCAAGCCCGGTGAAACTCTGTTCCATTGCTCCTCTGGACCCAATGCAAGTCTGCCTGTCCGCCCTCCAACAAGTTTATTCATCTCTGAATTAAACCCCCCACAAACTGGACCCTAGATAAACCAAGAATCTCCCTAACATGAGTCTTCTTCAGCTATTCACCAGCCTCAGTTATTTTCCCTATGGACCTTGAACTGATCTTTGTGATCTCTCCTCACAGTTTCCGGTTCCGGTTCACCAGACTGCTAAAGTTCCACTGCGATAACCCTGCATATAACCTCTCTCTGTTTTTTTGTCAACCTCTCAATAAACCTGTTAACTTTCCCCCTGGCTCTCTGAGGGAATCTCTGCATGTGGGTGAGATCTTTAAAACCCATCATGACATCCTGTACACAAAGATGGAGAAACGCAGAACCTTAGTCTCAGCAGCTGCTAGACTCTTAAACCACCCTAATTCACACACAATAACTTGTTTACATTCCTGATATTAATTGCAGCTTTCCATACTCTTGGACTTTGTTGTTTTAAGCACATCTTTATGCAAATTAATTTCCTCTTTTTATTATTTAGGTGAAACATCTAGATAATTATGCAGTTGCTGTTTCTAATGTACTAATAATTCTTTTAATTATAGTTCTTTCTTGTAACATTTGACTTTCTGTGGAGGGTCATGATTAAATTTTACTGAGCCTTTGGACACAAATTTATCCACCGAGGAACGATAAATATTTTTCTGTTCCTTTGCGCTCAAAGTAATTTAAAGTTCTCCAGATCCCATCAGATCCCAACAACGCAAATATAATTTCTTCTTTGCTTTAAACTTCTAGAGCATGTTCCAGGAGTGTTAGCTGATTTCCTGACTCTGACAAGTTTTTGCCATTGGACTTTCAAGTCTTATTTTGTCCGCTAAATGACCTTGGACCTGTCTCCTGACCTCGGCTTGGTTCTCCTTTGGTATCTTTTCGGCTCTCTGATCTGGCCTGGAAACCTGCTTCTGCTACGACTCTGGTTTTGGATCCTAAACATTGATACTTCTTGTTTGCGTCGGCTGGTTTCTGGTCATCAGCCTGCTCAGCTTCTCTCCTGGAACTCTGGGGGCGGCTCCCGCCTCATGCTGTAGAGAAACAATCCTTCTGGATTCAACTCCTTAACTCCTTCCTCTGGGCTCAGACTAAACTCAGAACCTGGTTAGTGACTTACGTGCTCGTTATTGTGGCCCGTTTGAGTTTCATAGTCACTATCCTGAGTTTCGACTCTTACAGAGGATCCAGTGAACCTGCCTCAGCTGTTTTGATAAAATTCTGATCTGTCTGCTTGAATTCTGGGTTCTACATTCTGAGCTTCTGACAAAATCTAAACAACCAAGCAGCAGTTAGATCCATCCTGCTTATTCATCCACCTCGAAAAGGGTCCAAAATGCCTTTTGAGAGACGTTAAACCACTGATGGAAGGAGGGAGGCTCATGTGGCACTGCCAGCCTCTTTCATCAGCCTGATGAATCAGTCATTTAATTTCCAACTAAAAGCCATCAGTTTGGTGAACCACTAATGCTTAAATAGCAGCCTGTACACCTCACCATGAAATACCTGTGAAGCCATTTCTGTTCCTCCCTCTTTTTTTTCAACTGTGCTACTCTTATTTTCAGTCAAGCAACTTGACATCTGACAGCTATTGGACAGAAGTTTAAACTTGACTTTAGGATTTTTTATTCACATTTTTTCCTTCAGGCTTTCATTGGAGTTATCTATCAATCTTAAACCTCTTCAGTTTAGTTTAAAGTTACCTTGATAATGTTGTTTTAATCGCCTAATGATTAGAATCAGAAAAGCTTGGAAAGCTTTCCACATCTCAGAATGATGAATAAAACTCAAGATGTCAGGAAAAAAAGGTCTTTATTTTTCATGATAAAAAATATTCACATTTAAAGCTGTACAGGATATAAAATAGTTAATGTGAAAATAAAGTGTAAGACTATATTAAAATAGCAGGAAACTGGCCATCATGGCTCATTTCTAGCAGCTCATCGTATTTACAGTGTTTTGTTGTGAA
>NW_015150834.1:753405-761193 GCF_000732505.1 Cyprinodon variegatus
AGACTTCATGTTGTGGCTTCAGAAGGCTTCAGGTTCAGTCCTCCTTGGTGTCTGATTGGAGTCTGGACTGCTGACACTCTCATGCTCCTGTTTTATAGCGGACGACTTCTCTAAACTCCTCTTTGCAATGTGATGCAAGAGTTTAATTTCCCTCTGTGTTTCGCTTTCTTTGACTCTTCCTTTTTCTTTCACAAAGCCTGTTTCCAAGAACTGCATAACTGTTGATCCGCAATTAATCAGATTAATCGGATACACACATTACAGGTCAAAGTTCACATGAGGCAGGGCAATCTTTGGAGCTCTGATTTTGGCTACCTGTAGGTGGGTTAGCAGCAAGCTAACGCAACACGATGTAGTCTTTGGGTTTTGCTTTTTGTCATGTTCTAAAGGTTTTGCTTCTGCATTAGTATTCCTTTGTTGTCTATGTTTCAGCAGGCTAAGTGCGCCGTTAATCCAGGACAAGTTGTGTCTATGGAAGGATTTTTACGAACACATCTGTCATCCACCCACTGATTCATCGGTTGATGTGTCATGCATTATGAATTGTTAATTCCAAATCCTTGTGTAACTAATCCTAATACTAATACTTATTTCTAATTTATATGTTGAAAATTAATTTGGAACTAATTAATTTAAGTTGCTAATCGATGTGGGAATAATCCAGATTTTAATCTTTTGTGCAATAATGTGTCACTGATATATGTGTTAATATTTTGAATAAAGTATTTGAATTAAACCATTGAAGGGGTCTTCCCCTTATATTGATAAATATTTATTCACCTCATTTTAAAATTAGGTTTTGAATTTAATTGATATTATTTAGGGTTTTTTGTTTTGTTTTTTGTGTGTGTGGGAAAGAGGGGTTCTTGTTGAATTTTAGGAAAACCTCAGGCTTCTGTGTGTCCTTTATAAAGGCACCCATAAGTTTAACAAATGGTTTTGAAAGGGTGTTTAGCAATGAAATTATTAAGTTACACATAAAAAAAACCAAATTATTAACAGCCTCTCTGCATTGCAGCTTTGTATCAACATTGCTGTAATGTTTGTTATTCTGTACAGCTGCAGTGGATGTTAAGGATCACAGTACATCCCTGGTCTTTCCTGTGATATGCATCGTTTGTTTTTTGTAATAATTCATTTTCCAGCCAAAGATGATTTTTTTTAAATAGTTCTGGCCTAAGAAAAAAACCCTCAAAAGAAAGACTTGTTTAGTTATTAACAAATGGTAAACATTAAATCATCATTTTAGGGGTACAAGGTTTTTTTGGGGGAGTGTTGGCATAGTGGGTTAGAGCAGAGCGTTTGTGCTCTGAGAAGGTTGCAAGTACCTGAGTAAGACCCTTATGTCCACACTGCTCCCCGGGCGCCACACAGTGGCAGCCCACTGCTCCCAAAGGGCATAAGGGTTAAATGCAGAGAGCTAATTTCTCCACTGTGAGATCAATAAAGTTCAATTTATTTCATTTCTGAAGGTGTTGCAATATGTAACTAGCAATATAAATAGGTTTAGTAGTAGAGTAGAAATTGCAGTATTTTCCCCTGAGTTACATTGACGTAGCCAAAAGTGAAGTTGCATGAAATCCTCAAATTTCTACTTTAGCAATTGAGTGAATATACTTACCTTTAACCACTGGCCTTATACTGTGTTTTATGTGTGAATGAGACAGGGATGTGCTGTAACAGAGAGAGATCCGATATTAACCAGCCAGGCTGTGATAATGATGCCGTTCCACCAGACTGGAAAAGTCCAATCAGCTAGTAGTGCAGTAAACTTCTTGAGGATGACCCGGCACTCTGGCCAAAGCAGCTGTCTGATCGTGCACGCTGCTCACTAGTACGGAGAGGACCACTCCAGGTGAAGGACAGGATCTTTCCAAGGAATGGAGACGAGCTCAGATTTACTTCCAGCTATTATTTCATTCATAAAAATGGAGGTAAGCAGATCATTGCTTGTCTACTGTGAAAAGAAGGGTTATTTGCTTTTACGGTTGCCTTTTTGGAAACACAGGAAGGAGCAATCAGCTATATGAGAATAAGCTTAGAGGGACAAAATGTAGAACAAATAATTTATGTCCATTCTATTAGAATTTCTGCAGCTGTATAATGGCTCTGTTTTATGTTTTGTCTTTTCAGTTCAGAGGGCCCCATGCCTGTCTTTCCACTAACTGTCAGTGCTACTGGCTGTGCTAACAGTCACTCATCCAGTCATTAGAGGATTTTATCACTCAACTGTCATATTTGGTAACACTTTGATCCAACCCACAGGACGGAAAAATAATAACTGGCAAAACAGAACCTGATAATTACACATCAACCAAACCCTACATAAATCAATATGGTCCCATTATTAAATTATACTTAAAAACTGTTGGGAGAGGCATTGACATTGGAAGAGGCTAAAATATGGCAAGGCATAAAATAATAAAATGCAGACAAGGATCCATTTTAGTGCGACAGTTTTAAAAAAGTTACACTACAGCAGTTAAAAAAATAAAAATATATTTTTTTTCCCACTGTATTGAAGTGTTGAACATGAAAACAGTTTGAAGAACCGACCTGAGGAATGCAGACCTTCCAAAGTCGCATCTTGTTCATGCAGATCCAGGAGCTTCCAAAGAGGAGGTGCTTGAAGGAAACCTCTCTGTGCCTGAATGGGACTTCTACTGGAAGACCCGCAGTTAGTACAGAGAAAGTAATTGCAAACGTTTTTCTATTTACAACACAGAATAAAAAGGTTTTCTTAGATTGTGTTTATTGTTAGCATAACTTCATTACAAATACTGAAGAGTTTGAGGTAATCAATGAAAGTAAAGTTTTTTCCAGAATGGCAACTGAAACTGACACCAACCAGATAAAAGAAAACACCATCAGCAGTATTAATCCTGCCTGTTGTAACGTTTTGATGCACTAGTGGCTCATGTTTTTATACTGTGGGCTGACAGGAGAGGGGATATGAGAGAGGGGATAGACTTTCTGCAAAGGAACACAGTCCAAAATCTAACCCAGGTCAGCCAGGTCAAGGACTAAGGCCTCTGTACTTGGATTGTGCAACGACAAAGTACGCCGTGACTTTTGCTATTTAATCAACTAACCTTTGGACTGTAACGTGATATCTGTGAACATATACCCAACTGGCTGCGTGTTTGCAGAAAAAGTGTGATCCAGGTAAGGTTTCCTCCCGTCCCTTGAAATACGGAATCATTCCGTATTTGGAAGTTAAATTACTTGTCCTGTATTGAGCTGATAAAGGACACTATTTGTTCTGTATTTTCACAAATAATAAAAAAAGCATAGAACAACTCTTCTATTGCGAGTGAGACCCATGTCCACGTGTCCTGATTCTCTCTCCCTCCCTCTCCTATCTTTGAGCTTAGAGTTCTACTGTTCTTGATTCACCCCCCATGACGTCTGTCTAAAGCATTCTCCACTCGGTAATCTATCTTCTTGGCGAGTTCGTCATGGTTTCCTTGTGACAGTCCTCATGTTTAGTTCTAGTTCTACAACTGTGCACCTGCGCATGCCAAACTTATTCATTACAAGAGCCCAGCTGACCTGCTCAGGAATAGTATAGCACAACAGTTGTAGTCATTTAATAATCTGGGTAACTAACAACCAAAATAAACCAAAAATAAGCAAAACAAACACATTAATATAATCTTTAAAAAATTCTACCAGGCCAAGACGCCATTGCTTTTGTGAGGGGATTTCTGTGTGTGGGCGACAGTGGAGTCGGATGTAGGAGTTTGCCCTGAAATCGAAGTATTGATGGTTCAAGCCCCGACTCCGACTTTCAGTGTTGTTGTGTCCTTGGGCAAGACACGTCACCTGCATTGTCTACTGATGGTGGTCAGAGGGCCCGGTGGCGCCAGTGTACAGCAGCCCCGCTTTCGTCAGTGAGCCCCAGGGCAGCTGTGGCTACAATGTAGCTTGCCACCATTAGTGTGTGAATGGGTGAATGACTGAATGTAGCGTAAGGCGCTTTGGTCAAGTCTCCTGACTTGAAAAAAGGCTCTATATAAGTACAGGCCATTTACCATTGCTGTGCGCGATGATATTGTGAAAACATGATAAAAAAATGATATTAATAAATTTCCATTTATTAATTATTTTAATTGGCTGTAGCTTATTGCAAGAAATACAAGCAACGCTCAAAGAACAAAATAAAAGTATGGTTCTGTGTTAAGCTGAAACAGGACACAATTTGGTTAAAATGCAGGAAATTGGATCTAGGAAATTGAATTTTCCTGACGGAGGACCCGCAGCCCCCCTGCGACAATGAGGTTTCTCTAGGACCCCCACATCCCTTATTTCCATTTCTGAAAGGTGGAAACCCTACATCCAGGAATTAAATCAAGGTCAAACAGTTAACTCTGCAGACGTATGGAATAAATTCACAACTATTTCCATTCAAAATATAAGCATTTATTAACAAAAACGTCTAATATAAGTATATAATAATAATAAGTGAAAATCAGTTAAACTAAAGTACTATGTACACATAGAAGAAGAAATAAAAATGTTTAAAAAACCATAACCAATGAAATGATGGAATGATGTTACAGTCCAGCATAGATTTTATGTTTGAGACCCAAAATCTATCTAGAAGAGCTCAAAAGAAAAGCTTCATACAAAACAGAGAAAACAGGAAGGTATCAAGAAGAAATCTGCTAAAGTAGAACTAAAACCCACAGAGCAGATGATGCTACATTAGCATGTGCTGCAACCCCACCTAGTGGTAGTCAAGGTCAGGTTCAGATTCAAACCTGCTCACACATTTACTAACATGTGGGCTAAATAGGACTGTCCCTAGAGCATCATAGAGGAGGAGATTATTTAAATGTTCACTGCTGTCCCACAGTTCAGCACAAAGACCAGGTTTGCTCCTCTGCTCATCATTTAATGTCTAAAAACAAATTATTTATATATATTAATTTGGTGCCTCCCAAATAAAAACTGAATACATAATTTCCTGCTTGTGTTTTGAGATGTTTTCCAGCTGCTGTAAGTGCTCCACTTTTCCTTCTGAAGTGTCTTAAAATGTTCATGTTTTTATCTTTCTGTCTGTTTTCTATCTAAGTGCATTCTGATCTAAGGGATCTAAAAAATATTGCATTATGTTTCCATGATGATAGTAATGATTCTTTATTCTTTTCTCTTGTTGTGGAATTTTTATTTATTGTCGTGGGAGAAAAAGTAATCNGAGATGTTTTCCAGCTGCTGTAAGTGCTCCACTTTTCCTTCTGAAGTGTCTTAAAATGTTCATGTTTTTATCTTTCTGTCTGTTTTCTATCTAAGTGCATTCTGATCTAAGGGATCTAAAAAATATTGCATTATGTTTCCATGATGATAGTAATGATTCTTTATTCTTTTCTCTTGTTGTGGAATTTTTATTTATTGTCGTGGGAGAAAAAGTAATCTACTATTCACCCTAGTTAAATAAAACGGAGATCGATGGATTTCACTCAGTCGCCACATTTATTCATATCTTTGCAAAGAGAGAACAGTTCATCATACAGGCCTAATGGCACAGCATTCTGCCCTGTTCTGCATGAGCAGCGTTCGTTCCTCCTTACTTACAACAATGGAAAGCGGTCAGAGGCAAAACAAATTACAGACACTTTGGTTAAACAGTAACATGTTATAAATAAACCTTGAGAAAGATTCTGGTTTGTTATGGGAAGAAGCTATATCTGGTCTACAAACACCATCCTGCAGAGAATGGTGTGGCCTTCAAGGTGAAACAGACTGAGTGAAAACCTTTATAGTGAGTAAATAGGATAAATTAATATATAATTAAAAGAGAAATCTAAATTTTCCAACAACGGTATCAAAGAGGGAGAGACCACCACTTAGTTAAATAGAGAAGATCGATCTTTGTCTTTGCAAATTTATTCAAAGGCATAAAGAGTTTAAAGGTTCCTGCTCTGAGAGGCAAAAAGTGCTGAAGGAAGGTGTGCAGAAAATGTGAATCATCACAGAGGAGGGGGAGGCGGTAAGTTGTTTCTAGCCTAAACTAGTCTGTTATCAACATTAGGCTCAATCTCCTCTGACTCCAAGTCCTTAAACACAGTCAGTAGGATAAGACTTAAAACTATGTCAAAGGGCAGCGTGCATCTCTTAAAACAATATGGATAACGCAAAGCATCTTCAGGAAAACAGGATTAAAATAATAGTATATTAAAAAAAAATTCACCACACTCTCCTGCTGGAACACGAACAAAAATGGGTTAAAAACTGATGGAAATATTGTCTGTCACAGCAGTTTTATATTAATTTAACTAATATCAATGATATAAAATTCTCTAAACTTTTTCTCTACATATTTTTGTTTCTATGTGTCTAAAACTACAGAATAATGTGTCTGATTTCAGACCCGATGTCTCATTTCCATGAAATAAGGATTTTATCCTTAGATTTGAACCTTGTGGTCTTTATTAGGTCTAAAGGGTTAATACTGCGGATGGTGTTTTCCCTCGTCTGGTTGCTTTCAGTTTTACTTCCCGTTCCTTAAAAACTCTCCTTTCACTGTATTTGTAGTGAATCTTTTCAGAAAGTTTATGCTAACATTAAATAAGATCCAACAAAACCTTTCTTTTAATTTTTAAGTAAATAGAAAAACGTCTGAAATTAGTTTCTTTGCACTAATTGTGAGTCTTCCAGTAGAAGTCCCCTTCAGGCACACAGAGGTTTCCTTCCAGCACCTCCTCTTTAGAAGCTCCTAGATCTGCATGAACAAGATGCAACTTTGGAAGGTCTGCATCTTTCAGCTGTTTCTACAAACTGTTCTACTGTTCAACACTTCAGCAAAGTGGAAAACAGATGCATAAACCGATTGCTTTGCGAAACCTTTGATTCTGCTGGTGACTTTATTCTATGATGCTATTTTAATGATAGAATTATAATTATAACCTTTATTTTTATTGTAATTGTACATGAAAACCACATTGGTTCTCTGCATTGAGCCTCTACATCAGTAAGCAGCTTGGAGCCCCTGGGCAGGGAGCATTGTGGGCTTAGGGTCTTACTCAGGGACCCAGAGGTTGAACCGGGGGTCTAAGGGCCTCTCTAGTACACTCCCTGATTGCTAACATTAGCACCCTGCACCTCAGCCTGTGACCTTGGTGTTATCAGCACCAGGAAAGCATAAACCAGTCAAATAGCTCCAAGTTTGTTTTTAAAAAAGCTGTAACTCTCAGCCTGGTATTCCTCAGAGTCCAGTTGTTGGAACCAGTTCTTTGTTGGCCTGTAGTCTCTTTGAACTTCATCATGCAGAAGCGTTGCAGAGAAAGTTTTCTGATGAAATAATATCTATCAACTAAATCATCTAATACTGATCCTCAAGGACCCATGTTTACGTGTTTCCTTGCTGCCACACACACATTTCTAATTTGAATGAATGCAGCACTTGATGGCTGATGAGGAGGTCATGTCATCACTTGAATCAGTTCTTTTGTGACAGAGAAACGTCTAAAACATGCAGAGCTTTGGTCCCTGAGGATCAGGATTAGGAACCGCTGATTTAATGCATCTGTGAGGCTTTGATTCACTGCATAGATGCAGCTGCTGCTCCCTAAGAAGATCTTACAGATTTTTTAGAGCTGAAGCTATCCTGAAGTTTGCACAGTGTTGGTAATTTAAGAGATTTAAGATTTTACAAAAAGCTTTTTATTTGCTGGTCAGTTGTAAATATAACAAAAGAGCAGCTTGGAGGAGAAAAAAAGTTCTCATAAAAATCTGGAAAGAAAAGGCAGTTCTTGGAAACAGGCTTTGTGAAAGAAAAAGGAAGAG
>NW_015150834.1:761408-777395 GCF_000732505.1 Cyprinodon variegatus
GCTTTGGGTTCCTTTTATCTGACAAGTCTGTGCTTCTTCTTTCCACAGGACAACCAGCCTACAGGTCGAACAAATGCAAGTGTTCCCACAGCCTCCTGAGCAGGGTCAAACTGCGGAGCATCCAGAAGGAACCAGTGGTTTACCAGCCCAGTACCTTCTGCACACAATATGAGATCATGTAGGTCTACATCTTAGTTTCTGAGTGATGCAAAGCTGACATCCGCTCTGCAGTTTTCCTCTGTCGGTCTCTAATAGGCTCCTTCTGTGCTGTTTCTCTTCCTCTAGTGTTAAAGTGGCAGACAAGGAGAAATGTCTGGATCCAAAGTCACACATTGGACAGCTTATTCTGAACCGACACAAAAACAAGTAAGATCAGCTGAGAGGCTCCATCTTTGAGGAGTTTCTGTGCTCTGATATTGTGACTGTTTGGGAAATCTCTGCTGTCATTCTGACCGTCTGTGGTGTTGGTTTAGGCTCAGGAAGACTGAAGCTGTGCAGACGACAACGGCTCCAGCTCAGAGCTCCACGACGAAGCAGGCGACATCCAGACAGTAGATCTCTGAGCTCAGAGCTGACAGCAGGGTCCTCCATCTCTGCTCCTCCATCTCTGCTCCTCTGGTTCACAACAAAACACTGTAAATATGATAAGCTGCTAGAAATGAACCATGATGGCCAGTTTCCTGCTATTTTATATTGTTTTATACTTTATTTTGAAAGTAATTTTTTTATGTACAGCTCTAAGTAATAGTTTTCTACTATGGAAAATAAAGACATTTTTTCCTGACTTCATGTGTCGACTTGTTTTAATTGATCATGGGGAGTGGCGGCCTCATGGTTAGGGCATAGAGTTTGAAATCCTGAGGTTGTGAGTTCGAAACCCACTCCGGCTCTTTGAGCAAGACCCTTTACCCCCGATTGCTCCCCAGGCGCCCACTGCTCCCCAAGGGGATTGGTTATATTTAGAGGTAAATATCTCCAGTGTGAGATCAATAAAGTTCAGTTAATATTATTATCATGCTAACATTTGGAGGCTTTTCTAGCCAGCCGAATGGTAGCCCACTCCCGTCCAACTCTCAGCAGAATCCCCTCCAACTTCCAACCACTGGCCTTCTCCTGGGCATGATCTTTTCACTGAATTACAGGGTCTGACCTGGAGATGACGCTTTTCTTTAGATCTTAATGTCCACTAATCATGACAGCAAGAATATTTAAGTACAAACATGTATGTTTAAATAGGAATTGTAGAGGACCAGCCAAGGACCAGCGACGGGCCCATTAAGGAAAGTGGGGAAATTTTTAATGGCTACTATTGTATGTGATTAATAAAAGATCATCAAGGTAACTGTACACTAACCCAAGGGTTTTGATGAATGCCTTAGATACCCCCACCCCTGTCTACAGATCTCTGGTTACAACAGCTTCTTTCAGCAGACTGGGCGCTCTGTCCTCTGAGCTTTGCTCACAAGGGTCACAATAGAGCAGCTTTTTGTGGAAAGCTGGCTTCAAACCGTGGAAAAGTAAAGAGGAGAGAAGAAAAACTTTTTGAATTCTATTGTGGATTTAATAATTAGTTAAAGTAGGAGTAATATGGCCTCTTCTTTCAGTTCTCTACCTGCAGCACATTGGATCTGCTAAACTATTAATGGATATTTTGTCGAAATTTTACAATTCAGTTTGAAGTACTGAACGCATTGACTAGTTCCCTGCAACATCCTCTGTATATTTCTACTCAAAACCATTATGAACTGGTGGAAAAAGTCCTAGAAGGCTGTTTTCAGTGAAAATAACAGACATGCCTTGGTGGAAGCTAACCCAGTCCACAATGCCTTCCAGCTACAGTCCAACTCCTCCTGCTCTACAATCCAGGTCTCTTCCCTTCCTTCTTTAAACACACCTTTATTTTGAATGGGGCGCACCCTTCAGAGCCGGTTTGACCTGCCAGGAGTGAGCAAATATTTGATAGAGAAAGGCTCCAGTTGCTGAACATTGTTGATAGAGACGTTAGCTGTTCAGGTGCTGCGTTTAAACACAGAGTCAGAGAAAGGTAAGACCTAACAGCCAGGATTTTATCTAGAGCATTGTCTGTGTAATATGTATACATGTATCATGCATCTGCTTTCTACACTACTAAATGGATCCCGTTCAGGATGTTCTATGTAGTCTTAAAAAAATCTATCTTTTCTTGTACCAAAGCTAATGAAGAACTATCTTTATGTGTTTCTTCTAATCCATTTGCGGTAAGTTTCTGTCCCTTTCTCCCAGTCTGTTCTAATTCAGCTCATTCAGGGAGGAGCCGTCTCAGTCAGAAAATTTTTTAAACAGCTGTTGTTGCCAGGTATGTGAGACTGTTAGTGTGAGTCTTTCTGTCATGTCTGGACATACCCGTTCTTCTTGGTGTCTTTGTCAAGTTCCCCTTTGACAGAACAGCAGGATTTCATCCTGAAAAATCTCTGTCTGCACATATAGATCCATCAGGCTCTTTAAATCGGAGGTCTTCAACAGGGGCTCCACGACCGCTAGGGGGTCCACAGAGGTACTACATGGGGGTCGCGAAAGTTTTGGTTGATTAGACTTTATTTTTTATATTCCCCCCCTGCAATTTTTTCCACTAATTGAAATATCTTTACATAAACATTAAAATGAAATCAACACACTGTAGTAAACAGATAAATGGAGGCAGAAGATGTCTTTCAGTAATCAATGCAAACATTAAGCGACACACGGGAGCTCTTTCAAGTTGGCCGCCTTTTCATTCACAACACCTGTCCCATCAACCAGGAATCCCAGGGAGAAATTACTTTTGTTACATGACTCCATCTGTAATAGATTGACTGTAGCACTAGTTTGATATAACACAATTTCAAACAATATATATAATTAGGGGTCCCCGCTCCATCTCGTTATCAGTTTGGAGGTCCTTGGCCTGGAAAATGTTGAAGATCCCTGCTTTAAATACATTTGATGCCACTAAACTTAACCAACTCATAGGTTATCAGATCTGCCCTTAGAAAAAAAAGGGAAAATTTTAATCAGGTTATTAAATCTAGTAAAGATCAGAGGGAAAGATGAGTGGATCCTGGCCGCATAACACAGAGAACCCTTTGCAGCTGAGTTGGCCCCCTCAGGTGCACCTCAAGTGTGTTCCAGGATACGCTAGCTGAAAAGCGCCATAATCAGCAGAGGGAAAGGCCTCGGCTGGACCGTCCATCTCGGCACGAGTGCCCATATCACCAGGAAGGGAAATTTCTGAGGGCTGTGGTGGAGCAGCTCAAAGCCTTACTCAAGGTTTCAGTCCCCAATTCTGTTCCCCAAGAGGCATCCAGGGAATTGGAGGAGGGGACCTGGAGGAGGATACAATCTCCGTGAGGGCCTCCTATTCAGAGTTCCAGTCCCTGGGGGAGCAAGGAGATCCCTTCCCCGACCCTCGTGGGCGGGAGTTGGAACCCCTAGAGTTTGGAAGGTCAGGATGGTTTGGGAAATTCTCTCAGGAGTTCAGTTAGCTCTGACCCAGTGTAGGACCCATGTCAGCTGCACGCGATTATTATGGCAGCCTTGGTCAGAGATGGCTTGGATGACACTCAAACATCCCGTACTGCCGGAAATCCCTTTTTCTGCAGGGCCCCAGTAGTGCCTCGTTCAAGGTTCCTCCGTCTCCAGCCATCTTAGAGGAGCTTCAATGCTGTTGGTCAGATCCTAGGCACCTCTCCCACCATGGTAAGGATGCATGATCTATGTGCAACCCTGCAGACTATGTTCTGGACCACATGCCCCCAGTGGACCACTGCATTGCCCCTCTGGTTCTTTCCCCAGTTGAGGCACTGAAGAAAACAGCCAGGTGCCCAGTGTCGGGTGATGGAGGACTTTTTGTGCAAAGCATACACACAGCTCACTTAGCACTCATCGGGAACTTGCTCTCCGTTCTCCTGCTGGCTCAGTCCCAGGTGCTGCAGGTGGGCATGGCAAGGGCAGCATTGGTTAACACTAATGGTGCATCGCTGCAGGCCTATAGGCTCATGTCGAGGGAGCTGGGTCACCTTTTGTCCAATTGGTGATCACAAGACATCTGGTCTATGGACACAAGCCCTGATCTCTGACGACTGTAGGCATTGCTGACGTAGGCTGTGGAGTTGCCAGGCCAGTTGTTTGTACCAGATGCAGAGAGGGCACTGAAACACTGTCTGCAGTCTAGCCAGGCCCCTGAAGCTTAGTGTGGTCTCAGTGGTACCATGGGACCCCCGCTCCACAATGGAAACATGACATACGGGAGCCGCAGTGTCATTTTCGGAACGTTGCTTCTCCACAGCTTTGGCAGCGGAGCCGAGCGTTGCCTGGAGCTTGGCTGGTTAAAGTGGCTATAGGGGTGGTTCCACCACATCTGCAGGATAAAGGTTTCTATTCCACCTATTTTCTAATTCTGAAAAAAAAGACGGTTCCCTACGTACTTTGTGTCTATGTCATCCTAGCACTGCATGTCTCCAGCCCATAACATCATCAGCGACCCTTAATGCCCCCACCATGGACAGTGCTCTTTTTTGCCCTCTGGGAAGAGACTTTACAGCATTCCATGCAGGACCAGCAGCTTTTTCCCCGGTGTCATAAATCAAACTCTGTATCACACTGATAACATCATACTTGCATTAAATGGTGAATATTCAAAATAGAACTCAACAAAAATGTTTTTTACTGCATTTTGCACTCTGTGAATAAAAAATGACAATAAATATGTTGAAGCTTAAGTCTGAAAACGACCTTTATGCTGGCTGTAATGACAGCCAAAAGGTTCAGTGAGCTCTGTGTACTGGCCATCATTCTTCGTTGGAAGGTTGGTGGTTCTGGAGTGACGTTGTGGCCAAACATTGTCTTTCTTGCCAAGGTTTCCCCATAGCGTACATTGGCTCAGCCATTTAACTGGCAGCCTACTGCCTGCCCCAATTCCAGTGGGATGAATAGAGGTTGGCGAACACACTGTACCTGGTCCCGGCATTGCAGCTGTACATTGTGGCAGCTGTTCGTGTGCCACAGTAGGCAGAAAATTGGGCAGGCTGTTGCATTAGGTTGTGGATGCCATTGCGCTGGCTTAAAGATCTGTAGGGGCAGCTGCCTCCTCCGGTGTTTTGTGCCATTCTACCAGGAGTGTATCTACGTCCTGGACGGTAATGAGGGACGTGCCACAGGGGCACAGCTATGCGTCGGCATCGTAGGCGACACATGCACATTTTAATACTTCTACAAGGATGGATGCGAGTATCTCTGCTTTTTTCAGTATCTCTGCTTCTGTCTCCTTGAACCCCAGTCGGCCTCAGCAGATGGCTGCTCTCACTGAGCCTGGTTCTGCTGGAGGTTTCTTCCTGTTAAAAGGGAATTTTTCCTCTCCACTGTCGCTACAAGCATGTTTGGTGTGAGGGATTGCCTTAGAGTCAATGAGTCGATGCAATCAACTGGTTTTCCTTAGATAGAAAACTTGAAAATCTATTTGACTGTATGATCTGGTTGAATTGTAAAGTGCCTTGAGATTACATGTGTTGTGAAATGGTGCTATAGAAACAAACTGAATTGAATTGAATCCTGTTTATCTCATGGGAGATAAAGTTGAGGAGGTGGAGGAGTAAAAATGTCTTGTTTACTTGTAAACATATTGTCCCCTGCATTTTTTTACTGTCCAAAACCATGTAACACTAGAGTACACAGACATTCGTCGAGCACTAGGACCAACTAAAACTGAAGCCTGCTTCCCTAAGTTTAGACCGCCCACAAGCTCCTGATTGGCCCATCGTCTTTTGTTGTAGGATTGGCTTTCACTGCTGTCACTCTTGAGAAGCTCACTTTACATTAGCTGATGAATTGGGTCTGTGATTGGATGGTGAAACATGCTGAAGTTAATAATATTACGGTAAAAGATACTCGTATTCCCCCCCACTTCTGAAATGAGAATTTTGTCCATGCCACAAAGAAACCATAACTCTGCTTTGAGAACTCATCCTACTTTACAACTTGGCAACAATTAACGCCTTAATAAAATTTATAACCTCCTAATATCTGCCCTGAGTTTCTCACATTTGTGGAATGTCATTCAAATCTCTAAAACAGTGGTGTCAAAAATTCATTCCTAAGGGCTGCCATCTGCCATGATGAAATTGCATTTCAAGAAAGAAAAACAGCAACAGTGGATTATAAAGCTAAGCTGAGCCAAAAGGATCAAGTAACTAGCAGTTTTCTAGAAAAGTATTGGAGTAGAAAGTACAATATTTAACTTTGAAATGCAGTGGAGTGAAGGTTATAAGCTACCCTCCAAAAAATTACTCAAGTAAACACACTCAAAGAAAAAAAAGTAGTTAAGCACAGTAAGCAAGTAAATGCACTGAATGTAACACAAGTGATGCAAATATTTGATCTAATTTAACTTAATCGACTATGGTGTTTTTGTTTTCCTTTTTTTTTTTACGATGTTTGACAACTCTAGTATGAGAAATTTTTTTATACAAATGTTTAATGGTTTATGATTTAAAGGCTAAAAACAGGCAGTCTTACACAGATACATTTTTGCAAAAGGGAAAATGTCTTTCAGTGACCCGTCAATCCCTCCTTACACAGTTAGTTCAGTTTTAAATTCACAACGTTTTTCATGTTATGATCTTTACATGGGCCTATCAAGTCACATTTAATAAAAATGTTTTAGAAGAATTATACATCATGATAAAGGAAAAGAAAAAATGTTTTACCTCTTTTCCCCCTTATTTTTCTCCTATTTCTTAGGCCCCCTCTAGTGCCCCCTGGTGGGTACAACTTTGGAAACCACTGTGCTTGGTAAAGAAAATGAGGCAGTCTTATTTCAGCCAATCAGAGAAAAGTTCTTGCTTTTCAGTGGGATGACTTCAAATTCAATGATGACTGCAATGACTTTTCAATGACTTTGTTTGATCCGCTGCTCCGGGGCGACAGTGGCATTGGATGTAGGAGTTTGCCCTGAAATTGAAGGATTGACGGTTCAAGCCCCGGCTCTGACTTTCAGTGTTGTTGTGTCCTTGGGCAAGACACTTCACCTGCATTGTCTACTGATGGTGGTCAGAGGGCCCAGTGGCGCCAGTGTACGGCAGCCCTGCTTCTGTCAGTGAGCCCCAGGGCAGCTGTGGCTACAATGTAGCTTGCCACCATTAGTGTGTGCGTGAATGGGTGAATGACTGAATGCAGTGTAAAGCGCTTTGGTCAAGTCTCCTGACTTGAATAAAGGCGCTATATAAGTACAGGCCATTTACCATTTAAACATGAACCCTACCTGCCAAGGTATGATTTGCATCAAAAACAATTTAACACAACATTGACAGGATAAAAACAGCTCCACACACATTCTGCTGGAGGTTTCTTCCTCTTCAAAGGTTTTCCTCTCCACTGCATGCTCAGTGTGAGGGATGGCTGCAGAGTCAATCAAAAAATGCAAGTTACTGTCTACTGTCTCCTGTCTCTACCTGCATCCAGGAGGAGTTAATCCTGCAAAGTCCATGACTGGATGCAATGAGATGTTTGTTCTTAGATAGAATACCTTTGATCAATCTGTCTGGATGATCTGATTAAATTGTCTCTTAGAAGCACATTGAAACGACATGTTTTTAATTTCACATTTAATCATTCAACCTAATGATAAATCATTCTGCATTATTTAATCAATTTTTAAAAAAATCATTAGTGCTCCACATGTGGTCTGAGAAAAAATACTCTGTATGTATATGTATTTAATGAGACTAACAAGAAAATTATGGGGTTGTAATAATCAAGGGTTGCAACAATTCATCCCTGTACTATGACTGGCTGCATGGCAAATGAATTATTTGAATTAGAATATAAAGAAAGATATGAAGTTTTTATTGGAGGACTGTTTAGACCTCTTCTTTCTAAACTACAAAAGGGATTGTTCATTTATTCAATTCTTTAGAAAATAGAGGGATGAAAACAACCTCTACTGACACCAGCTAATACACCTGTTTAATGGAGACCACTATCCAATAAAATATGATTATTGATTCTCAGTTATTATTAAGTGGGAACAAATAGTTGTGTTGTTTGAGTTCTTTATTGTAGTTTTGTTTGGACATTTACATGCATTGTTGTGAAGCAGAAGGACCGTTCCATCCTGCCGGTGGAAAAAAAGTGTAACCATTAACTTCTCCTTTAGTTTATCAAGGTAAGGTAAGGTAAGTTAACATACCTGGTTTGGCTCCTCAGCAGGGCGTGGCAGAAGTGCTCCAGGTGCTGTTTAAATTCTCTTGGACCAAACCAAAATAATCAGGAGGGTAGTTTTGGATGAGTTATGTTAAATTTAATGGGGTTTTTGTGATCGACTTTAGATTTGTTTAATTGCTTTGATTTGTATGTATGTAAATATCTAATGGGTGCATAGTTTATTGTTGTTGTGTAGATTTGCATGAATGGTAATTTTGTTTCTTTTTCTTGATAATGCCTTTTCGTAGTTTCTTCCTTCATGTCACCTGAATTGAGCTTGAGTTGGTGTGCACAAGCTGAAGTCAATTAAGCCACCCAAATGTCAGCTTAGTCTTGCCTCTCAATTAAATATTTGGCCTCCGCTGGTCAAGCTGACAACCTGTTATAGTTTATTCTTTAGGTAGAAGAGACTTGGATTGGATCTGCCGGTTTCACGGCTTTCTGGTGTAGCCCACCACCCATCAGTCCACCCTTACAGTCATGTTTTTACACTGTCGTCACAGATGGCAGGGGACGACTCCGCAGGCAGACCCAGAGCTGCCAGGCGAGCTCGATGGTGGCAGCTCAGTCAGAGGTGGAGGATGGTGGGAGTTTTTGAAATCGACAGCAAACATGAGTTCTACTCTCTGACCTCCATGATGAAGGAAGGCCTGCAGGCCTGCATCCAGAACACAGAGGAGCAGGTAAGAAGCATGAATACTGAATTATTGGAATCACACTCTAGTCATCGTGTCATCGTGTCAGTCATGAACATTAAAGCTTTTTTTGCACAGGATTCACTCACAGATGCACATTTCAAGACTGAGGACGTTCAACAATGTAAGGTAGGAGATCATTCTAACTTAAAGGTTCAGCATTTAGATGGATTCTACATCCAAATGATTTTGGAGGAAAAACAAAATGAAAATCAGTTTTTCCACCAGGGGTTTGAGATGCATGCGTTTGCAGCACCGGTGTTCTCTGCACTGAGGCGTTCACTTGACATTAGTGAGCAGGAATTTCTGGACTCCCTCTGCTCCGACGCCAACTACCTTCAGTTTATCAGTAACTCCAAAAGCAAGGCGGATTTCTTCCTCACGTAAGTAGCATCTGCATCTTCACTCATTGACACTTCCTCAGAGGACCAGAACCAGTGTGGGGTGCTGTGCACATCCTTTTAATAAAATAGATAATTAAAACTGCTTTTTGATCAATGCATCTGCAAAGATTTTACAGATGTAATGATATGTAACCAGGGCCAACCCAAGCCTCCATCAAAAAAAAAAAAGCTGTTATATGTGGACGTGTTGTATATACTGTAAATATTCCACGCATGTTTTTCTTCCTTTGGCACCTTCTTCTTCTCCTTTGACTATCTGATCTGATGTAACAAGTAAATTTCTCCACAGTGAGATCAATAAAGTCAATCAGTCAATCAATCTAACTAATTTGGGGGGCCTCTCTTCTGCCAATTATATAGATTCCTGCAATCGAGAGTCAGACGATTGCTAATTCAGAAAATTACTATAAACTCATATATAAAACTATGACAAACATATACAATGGCTTTGATCACTGAAAAACAGATAAAACAGAACATAATTAAATCAAACAATGAAACATCAAGCATTATGAAAAAGGAAATAAAATTATTTTTAATTGAAAAGGAAAAGAAAATTAAATTTAAAGTCAATAATCATTCCCTAAAAACTATGTAAATATCTGTTTTTATATTTAAAACCTCTATTTAAAAACATAATCTACCTCTATGCACACAAATGACTTTTTCTGTCACACTTTTGTTCAATACCGTTTGCAAAGTCACTGATGGCATCACTGTAAGAGATCTGACTGACACTTTCTCACTGATTGTTTGTTCTTCTTACATTTGAATGAAAAAGTTCTGCCCTGCAGATGCAACAGTCACAGAAGGGGTGCAGCCACCTGCTGAGCAAAGATTTGGTTAGAACTCACATCTCATTGTAAGAGATAAGAGAGAAAATGACTTCATCTGTGCTTTAGGACATCTAGAAGCTTCCATCTCCAGACTCTGATTGTGATGTTAAGCACGGACACAAAACCCCAATGTGGATATATTTTCAAGATTTTGATCAAACGTCTCTCTGCTTCACTTTAACAGTTTCGCTTTTGTGATCTAGGAACAAAAAAGCAGATTTACCGAGCCAAATGAGAGTCTAACATCTGTGCTGCAAAGCCTCTTCAAGGCACATTAGATCCTGGTTTTGCCATAGTGACCTCATTTTTACTTTTTATTCTTTTTTCAGAAAGAGCATATGAAAGCAGATTTTATGTTTTAATTAGCCATGTAATTTCTTTTATTTAAAAAAAAAAAGATTAGTTCATTAAAAATGAATCCGGTAAAGCAGTGGTTTAAGAGAAAAAAGTAACTGCTGGTTTTCCCCTAAAGTTTTACACACATGACAGAAACAAAGGTAAATGTTTTATACAGATCTACTTATGAATTGTCTAAATTCACACAAACTACATGAGTTGCCAGTCACAGTATTAACCTTAGGGAATTTAAAAAATTAAAATTCAATTAAATCCTCATTTAGATCAAATAGAGTTATCTTGTATGGAAGTAATTGCACCAATGTTGGTGCCAACCATCCATCCACTCATCCATCCACAGGCACAGTAAAGCCTGGACAGGTCACCAGTCTATTCCACAGTGTTGGTGCAAAATTAGCATTTTTTTCTATTTATCTAGTGCTGCTGTTTTCAAGAATTAATATTGAGAAGATATTTTGGAAATAAAGAGAAACAAACTAATAAATATTGTATTTCGGCTTATTTCCAGCTGGTGGCACTGCACAATATTAATGCTGAGAGCCTGACAGACCAGACTAGATGACACAGAGATAATTTAACGGTTTTTACCTTTCCTCTGTACATTCAACAAGCATTTTATAGGGTTGGAATCAGGTTAATATTTTCAGAGTCCGACCTCTGTTTCCTTTGGTAGTGAAGGAGTGCTCAGAGCTCTGCTTTTATCATTCAACTCTGCTCCAGATACCTTTTGGAGCCAGGTTAACATCACAGAAAAGAATCTTTTACTCCACGACTCCTCACTTATCAGCCACATAAATGTATGGCAAGCATTTAGAATCAACTGGTTTAACTTGGTGTTATATTATGATACTGAAAATCAGCTACATTCCGTTATGTTTTAATACATTATACTAAAAGCTGTACACTGTGGAGAGATTGGGGCCAGCTATAAAAAAGTTCAAGTACAATGATGGTGTATGGCCTAGTGGTACTGTATACCATTGCAAACGGATCCACCGATTTAATGGAGATATTAATGCCTTCCACCTGAGAGAGATTTTAGGAAAAACAACCAAAGTACCAACCTAAGCCCAGTGGGAAGAAGAGTCCTGTCATAATGTGAAAGTTGAAGGTACCTTTGACTCCAACCTTTTGGCATTTTTTAATCATGAGCTGATGATCAGCATCTGCCCTCAGGACTTCTCTGGATCCCGTTGTTCTGATTCTGTGAATGATTTGGTCACTAATGTTTGTAAAGACAAAAAATTATTTATAGAATGACGTAAGAAAGTAAAGAGGGAGAGACAAAAACATTGGTGATCATTTGTAGACAGCTTTTTATATATGGACTCTTAGTTATTTGTGCTTCATGTCATTGATAGAAATGATAAAAGGTTTTTCCTGAAGACCCAGAATGAGCGAGAGATCAGGTTCCTACTGTCTAACCTGCCGGCGTACATGGAGCACCTGGAGAAATACCCTCATTCACTGATGGTGCGGTTTCTGGGTACGAGTACATTTTCACTTTTCCTCTTCATTCAATTCAATTCAGTTCATCTATATAGCACCAATTCGCAATACATGTCATCTCGAGGCAATTTGCAATTCACCAGATCATCCAGTCAAATTGATTCAAAGTTTTCTATCTAAGGAAAACCAGTTGATTGCATCGACTCGAATGCAATCCCTAAGCATGCTTGTAGCAACAGTGGAGAGGAAAAACTCTCTTTTAACTGGATGAAACCTCCAGCAGAACCAGGCTCTGTGTGAGCGGCCATCTGCTGAGGCCGACTGGGGTTCAAGGAGACAGAAGCAGAGATACAAAAGGCGACTGTAAAAGGAGGCCCGGTCCAGGAAACAAACAGACGAGCTTTGAGCCAGCTCCCATGTCAGAGCATGAAGGGAGAACATCCAGCCAGTCACAGTCAGAGAAACAGGACTACACTGAAAAACAGGCCCATCTCCAGCATCTATAAACAAAGGTGTTGATGGCAGCAGCACAGCTGATATTTCTCTCTAGGATGGAGTCACAGCCAAACAGCTACAGATCAGATGAAGCTACTATGAGAAAAAGCAGAGAGAGCAGAACGTTAGAGATTAGACTAACACATTCTCTAGAAAGGGGGAATAGAGATAGAATGATGAAATAGGGGTCCCTATGTCTTCCAGAAGTCTAAACCTACAGCAGCATAACTATATCATCTTCACCTTCATAGTAGAACACAGAATGCTCCTGTGTTACTGCTGAACATCAGTTTAGGGTGAAGAATCAGGCTTAATGTCTCCATTAGTCTCATTTTCAGTTAGATGCTGCTTTTGCTTTGCTTTTAGCCATTATACCGTAATTTGTCCTCCATTAAAGCTCAAACTTTCGCCAGAATAATCCTCACATGTTGGTTGTTGTTTTTTCAGGGGTCCACCAGATTGTTGTTCCAAATCAACTGAAGGTATTGTCTTTTATTAGAATGATGTGTGTCTATGAACCACCGCGATTCTCATGGTGTTTGCTTCCTTCCCAGAAGTACTTCATCGTGATGCAGAGTGTATTCTACCCTGATGAAAGGATCAACATTAGGTACAGCCTGCAGCTTTCCCTCATCATGTCTAAGTGTTGATTCATGCGGTTTCAGGGATGTTTGGGTTTTACAGGTACGACATCAAAGGCTGTGAGGTTGGGAGGTGGACGGACCCTGAGGCAGGAGGAGAGCAAATCATAAAGGTGCTAAAGGACAACAACTTCAGAGGACAGAGCATTGCTTTAGGTGAGCGCTTCTTACTCAGCTTATTTCATCACAAAGTCTGCAAGTTAAACATAAATCTGAAATGAACTAATTTCATCTTGTTGTGAGATGAAGTTTGATCCTAATGTCTCTTTATCACATTCAGCTAAATATAAGACAAGCTGCTTAAGAAGCCTGGAAATACTTTAAGCCTCGGATGTATTGTTTGCAGTTGGTGGGTGGGAATGATAACTAAACATATGCAAAGGTGAACTTTGTTTTTGGTGGCTGTAGGACCAGAAAAGTCCTGGTTTGCCAGACAAGTCAAAGCTGATGCAGCTTTTCTCCAAGAGCTGAACGTGCTGGACTACAGCCTCCTGCTGGCCCACCAACCTCTGCATCAGGATGAGCTGGACGGCAAGCATTCCTTCGCCGACCTCATCCTCCGAACCACAAAGTAGGTTTATTGGAATTTGTAAAACCCTTTAAAGGTTAAAAGGAAAGTTTGACCTTTAGTTTCCTCCATTGAGTCATACAGAATCCAGTTACATGAATCCCAGTTTAATCCTAGTTGTAAAACAATACAGTGAAGTTCAATTTATTTCATGAGATTAGTTTAAAGTTTGTAAATCAGCTAGAAAACTATTTAAATTTTTTGTACAAAAATAAAATTATCCCCCTCACTGACACTTTCAAACTAACAAACATGAAATATTATCAGCAATCTGTGACTTATTACTAAAATTTAAAGGGAAGCACAGTATAGTTTCACATGATGGCTTTTCATGAGGACACACAGGGCAATACTGTGTAAATTTAATATAATATGATGGAGAAGTGTACAGTAAAATAAGTTCTTCATTATGTTGACGGACCGCGAGGGCTAGATCTGGGTCACCTTACCGCCTACAGCTGGAAGCAGATATAAGGAGTTGGGGGTTTGGGCACCAGGGCTTTGTCTTATACACTAGTAGCCATTCAAAATTTCTCCACTGTCCTTGATGGGTCCTTGGCTGATCCCCCTATAATTACTTTTTAAACATCAGTATTTGTACTAAAATATTCTTTCTGTCATTATTCGTGGACATTAAAATCTAAAGAAAAGCATTATCTCCTGGTCAGACCCTGTAATTCAGTGAAAGGGTGGAGTCAGAGTGAAAAAATATGCAAGAGAGGGTCGCTTAAGTGGCTGGAAGTTGGAGGGGATTTTACTGGGAGTTGCAGGGAAGTGGGCCGCCATTCGGATGCTGTTTGACTGGTAAGGGCCATTTTGAATGGCTGCTACTGCATAGGTTTATGGTTCATCAAGTTATGGTAAAAAGTAATACTGTAAAAGTGACGTACAAAAGAAATGCATGGCTAAAAAAAAACACATCCTCCCTCATGAGCATCATTGTAATTGATTTTAGATCTGGTCACCCGAACTCCAAATAACAAGGAGGTTTTAGTTAGAGAATTTCATTCACATCTGCAGCTAGATGAACACTAGAACTGACCCCCATCAGTCCTCTCTGAGCAGAGTAGTTCTCCTCCTAACCTCCAAACTTTCCACACATTAAAACCCAAAATCATCCATATAGTGAATCCAGCCAACAATCAAAACAAAGCAGCCTGTAACCGAATGGCTGTTAGTCTGCTGTGAAGAAATCCATGAGAATCAGGTTTATCCTGTGGGTCAGGGCCACCTGTGTGTGTTGATCAAACCCAATCAGAAACACCTCTTCACAATAACAACCTCTTCCTGGACTGTTTTCTTCTTCACCTCCTGTAGATCTTTGGACCTGGAGGACCATCCCACAGACCCAGATCCCTCCCATGTCCCCTTACTGCACAGTCGGAGTGAAGATGTTCAGGATGGTGCTGGCTGTGGGTCTGAGGGCCCTGAACCGACCCAGGAGACGATGTGTGATGTAGAGCTGAAGGAATTCCACGAACATAATCGAAGACTGTTGCCAAACTTCAAGAATGCGATTCATGTGATAGACGGAGCAGACCGCCGCTACTTTGTGGGCATAGTGGACATTTTCACAGTTTACAGTCTGAGGAAAAGACTGGAGAACCTGTGGAAGAAGCTTCGCTTCCCTGGCAGAGATTTTTCTACTGTCAGTCCTGTAAAGTACTCCCAGAGGTTCTGCAGGTGGATCCAGCAGCATACTCAGTGACTCAATGGGACAGATATGATTTGTTTTCTGGTTCCAGTTGTTGACTTGTTGTTTTTTATATCCATTTTGGTCCAAATAGCTTTTTGATAATGCTTTTTTTTTATCAAATAAAACAGATGAATCATTATTTTAAATAAAAAATGCTGTATCTGTTCTCAGGTTATCTTTAGTTGATGCACTGTAGCCTAAATCTATTAGGTTTGCTGTTATTTCTATGGTAGCTTGGCCGCTACTGGAGTGCTCTGTTGTTTTCCATCAGTTTGATCCCGTTACTCTCCCTTTACTGGAGAAAGTAGCAAACAGTATTAAACCCTCTGGCACGGTCCTGGATATTATTAATTCTAGTCTCTCTACCGGTGTGGTCCCTATAGCATTTAAACATGCAATAGTGCAGCCCCTTGTCAAGAAGCCTGGACTTGACCAAAAGGTGTTGGCAAACTTCCGCCCCATATCCAAGTTGCCATTTTTATCCAAAATCTTGGAGAAAATAGTGTTTAATCAATTAAAGGCCTTTTTAGATGAACATAATTCATGGGAGGTTTTTCAATCTGGTTTCAGAGTTCTTCATAGCACTGAGTCAGCTTTATTGAAAGTTTTTAATGACATTTTACTCGCATCTG
>NW_015150834.1:778452-781020 GCF_000732505.1 Cyprinodon variegatus
GAGGAAGGAAGGAAGGAAGGAAGCGAAGAAGAAAGGAAAGAGGGAAGGAACAGCCTTTGGCTGTTTCTGTCTTTACCTTTTCTCTTACTTGGTTTTGTTTTTTTCTTATTTTTGTCTTGTGTTGTGGTGATAATTGTGTTTTATAATCTGCTCAAATGACCTGTACAGCGCTTTGATTTTAGCTTTGGCTGACTGAAAGCGCTTTATAAATAAAGTTGAGTTGAGTTGAGGTAGCGCCAGTAGGGGGCAACATTGTACCAATTTGTTGACTGAGAGAAACTCCTTCAATTAAAATGTTTTTGCTTCAAAATTGATTTGCAGTACTCCTTTATCTCTAGAAAAATAAAGTGTTTTCTTTTCTTCCGGGTGTTGCTTTGAGGAATTGCTTCTGGTGATCGGTTTTAGACATGCAAAGTTTGAAGGCCTCTGTGCTATCACCCTAATCTTTATCTTCATCCACAGGTTCTCTGTCAGGATTTAAGCCTTTGCTCTGAGTGGACCAGTCCAAAATATTAATATTAGAGCCACTCAAAGGAAACATATTGATGTATATCAACATGGCTTTAATGATTTTAGGCCTAATTCTGAATTTTTAGAAAATCCTTTCAGTTGAAATGATAAAATTATAAATCCAAACTATGATTTTCAGGAGCTTTCATCTGAAATTGGATTATTGTGGGCGGTTGATTATATATTATGTTGAACAAAACATTTCCTTCTACAGAGTCTATGTTCATACTCGTCACGCTTGATAGGAAGCTCACTTTCACTTCTCCTTTTTATGGTGTTTTCATTATAGAGCTGCACAACACAGATTAGCAACTTGGTGGTACTTTAGTCATGCACCAGGAGCTGTAGACTGGTGAAGATTCTCAGTCATCCAGGTCATAGTCATTTTAAAATGGTTAAACAACAATTCATTGGTCTTGGTTTCCAAGTTTGAAGATGTTTTGCTTCCCATCCAGCTTTTTTAATTTAAAATGTCTGGATTAGTGTTGGGTTCGAACTCAACTCTATTCTGACATTTTGAAACAAATTCCAGGGGATTGTTTTTTTTTTTTTTTGTTTGTTTGTTTGTTTGTTTGTTTTACTTTTTTTGAATGATGGGACTGTAAAGCTTCACCAGGAAAAGAGCCAATCAGCTTCTCTGGAGATGTTAAAACTCCAGAAGTCCTTTCTCTCTGAGAAAGTAGAGGAGGAGTAAAAGCAGGTTTTGTTGGAGATGTTTTGTTTTTTTCTGTTGATCTCAGGAAATGAGGCCTCTTCTTCTGTAACTGGTTGGTATTTACCCCTCCAGCTTTGTTCATCCTCCAGTTACATCAAGTTCAATCCAGTTCTATTTGTCTTGATATAAAACAAAGATAGACAGCAGATTATAAATAAAAAAATAAAGTCAATTAAAATTTAAGTACCAAGTGAAGAACAAGAAGAGAGCAGCTAATCTAAATATTAATCAGCATCAGCCAGGATTATATAAAACTTGGCTTATGAGTTTTCAAAAGGAAAAATGCTCTGAGAAGGTTCCAAGTTCTCAGTTCAATCCCCACTGCCTCCCACTGGGTCCCTGAGCAAGACCCTTAACCCCACACTGCTCCCCAAGGGGATGGGTTAAATGCAGAGTGAATGTCCCCACTGTGGGACAATAAAGGCATTTAAATTTCATTTTTTTATTTGTTGTCCTACCATGTAGTTCATGCGACAGGTGGCGGTATAAACACTTTTAGATTGTCTTAAAATTCTTATTTAAAACTCTTTTTTTCCCCGAACCGCAATATTGATCTTTGTGGTAATTTTCTTAACTCCAGATTTATTTTTGTAGAGAATGAATGTAACTTTTGCAGCAGACAAAGAAACAGAGGAATATATTTTATTCTTTATTCTCTTTAATTGGTGACGGATTATAAAAATTTCAACACATGATCTCAGATTATAACCTATATATATATATATATATATATAAATGGGTGTTTTTATTGTTTTGACCTTTGAAACTATGGAACCCTCTTGTATGCCTTATAAACAAATTAGTTCATGTTTTAACTCGTGTTTCTTTCGTTTTTATGTTATGTTATTGTTTATTTATATTTTATATTTTAAACCTAATCTTTATTGAACGGCGCAGAAGTCTTTAAGATGAATAAACTCAAATAAAAGCGTGTTTTGTTTTTAAATGAACGGCGCATGCGCAGGAGACAGACTTCCGGTTCACGCGACCAAACAGACAAACCAGCGATCTATGAATGATCGCTGCAGTTTAGAGGAGCTGTTTGGTTCAGAGGTGATGCTGAGCTAAAGCAGGAGGAGTCATGGAGAAGGAGGACAGCTGCTTCTGCACCGTGGAGGACAGGAGGAGCAGGAGCAGATATGTCTGCTACACCCGGAGGGACGGAGGAGGACTCCGGATCCGGTGAGTCCAGATCATCTGACCTGGTTAGAGGGGGGTGATGATGATGATGATGATGGTCTCATGCAGGGTGACAGATGCAGCAGCTGTTTGGAGCTCAGACTGCTGTGAGGACATCCTGAAGCTACTGGTGAGTCCTCCTCCTCCTGTCCTCCTCCTCTGCT
>NW_015150834.1:782140-785673 GCF_000732505.1 Cyprinodon variegatus
ATTAGCTCCTCCTGTCCTCCTCCTCTGCTCCTGTCCTCCTCACTGTCAATTAGCTCCTCCTGTCCTCCTCCTCTGCTCCTGTTGTCCTCTCTGTCAATTAGCTCCTCCTGTCCTCCTCCTCTGCTCCTGTCCTCCTCACTGTCAATTAGCTCCTCCTGTCCTCCTCCTCTGCTCCTGTTGTCCTCTCTGTCAATTAGCTCCTCCGGTCCTCCTCCTCTGCACCTGTCCTCCTCACTGTCAATTAGCTCCTCCGGTCCTCCTCCTCTGCACCTGTCCTCCTCACTGTCAATCAGCTCCTCCTGTCCTCCTCCTCTTCTCCTGTCCTCCTCTCTGTCAATCATCTCCTCCTGTCCTCCTCTCTGTCAATCAGCCCCTCCTGTTTGACTCCTCTGCTCCTGTCCTCCTCTCTGTCAATTAGCTCCTCCTTTCGTCCTCCTCTCCTACTGTCTGGATCCTCTGCTCCTGTTGTCCTCTCTGTCAATCAACTCCTCCTGTCCTCCTGTTTTCCTCCTCTGCTCCTGTCCTCCTCCTCTGCTCCTGTTGTCCTCTCTGTCAATCAGCTCCTCCTCTGCACCTGTCCTCCTCACTGTCAATTAGCTCCTCCAGTCCTCCTCCTCTGCTGCTATCCTCCTCTCTGTCAATCAGCTCCTCCTGTCCTCCTCCTCTGCTCCTGTCCTCCTCTCTGTCAATTAGCTCCTCCTGTCTAACTCCTCTGCTCCTGTCCTCCTCTCTGTCGATCAGCCCCTCCTGTCCTCCTCCTCTGCTCCTGTCCTCCTCACTGTCAATTAGCTCCTCCTGTCCTCCTCCTCTGCTCCTGTCCTCCTCTCTGTCAATTAGCTCCTCCTTTCGTCCTCCTCTCCTACTGTCTGAATCCTCTGCTCCTGTCCTCCTCCTCTCCTCCTGCAGGGAAACGGGCTGCAGCTGAGCTCCTCAGAGGATTTCCTCCTGAAGTTCAGGTGAGAATCTTCTATCAACACCTGAAGCAAACAATCAAACAGTTTAAGATCTTTGAGAAACTGAAAGTTAAATGTGTTTTTGAGATGAAGGCTAAACTCTTTAACATTCATTGATTTATTCATATAATAAGCAAAGCTGTCAAGTAAAAAACTACAAATACTTTTCCTTAATTTAGTAGAAATTTGGGCTGAACTTTACTGGATTCATTATATTTCAGACAAAGTTTTGCTTCTAGTCTTTACATTTTTTTATAATTAGCTCTACTTTCTACTCCTATTTTAAAAATAGACTTGGATTTGTTTCAGTAAAGCTTATTTACATTCTATAAAAACCATCAAAATAATTAGTTTTATCATGACAATTAATGTCTTTGTGTTTGGACTCGGTGCTGCCCCAACTTGTTGCTCACCACAAACCAAAATAAAGTTTTTCAAGATAATGCAAAGTTAAATGTGACGCTGTTACCATTAGTTATAGAACTAAGAAACTTAAGTCTAAAGAAGTTATAATCCAGAATGGTAGAAAAATGTTCTTTTAATAGGGTAGAGCAGTAAAGCTTCTGCCCTTAACATTTTCTCCGGCATTAAATTTACTTTTATACTTTAAGTAGTTTTAAAAATGGTACTTTTACACTTTTACTGGAGTAAAAAGCTAAAGTTGACATTTTAACTTCTACAAAAGTGTTTTTAAACAGTAGGATTTCTACTTGAGTAATAAACATTAATATCTTTGAAACCTCTGCTAATAAGCAGTACATTTTAATATGATAAATAAGAAATTAGATGTGTGACATCAGCTTCAACTCTTATTGCAACAGATTAATGTTTCAAAGCAGATTTTTTTTTGTTAATGGAATAGAAATATCTAAAGGAATGTTTTTATAAACACAATGAAACTTCAGAGTTGTTGACAAAAGTCGACAAAAGAACGATTGATTTCTTGGATCGGGTCAGAACAGCTGGAGCTGATTATGTATAATCCTGTATAATCTGTGATTTTTCACAGATTATACAGGAGCAAACCATAAAATATATCTCAATTATTTGAACTAAATATTTATATTTTGCACCAAATAAATCTTATAGTAAAAAATAATACATTTTAATGCAGACAGATAAATCTTAGATTTATTTGAACTAAAGAAATCTTAAAAGTAATAAATCTTGAAGTAAAAACATTTATTTATTTGATGTAATATATATTTTTTTTAAATAATTTATATTATTTTGAATGAAAAGGCCTCCTGATGATCAGTGGACCTCTCCTGTCTCTGGGTGTCCCGCAGGTCCTGCTGCCTCGGTGGGGATGTAAGTGTTGTGGTCCAGAACAGCACAGCTGATCTTCTCCTGGGCTCGGGGCCAACTGGTCTGAAGGTGACCCTCAGCAGGATGGAGGCCCCTGGGGCCACAGAGGAGCTGAAGGAGCTGCTCTTCATCATGGCGGACCGGCTCACTCAGCTTGGAGGTCCGTTTGTTCTCTTCCTTCTCTCTTTAATGGTTTTCTTATGGAGCTCAGTTTCTGTTTCCATAGTCTGACGCCCTCTAGTGGTTCCCTCATCCAATGTGGTTCCTGCTATAAGAATAAAAAGTAGAACCGTGATAAAAGAAATATATCCCTCTGTGATTCTGCTTTTGGATCCAGTTGTCTGCAATGTGCAGGACCAAAAACAGCGGAGAGTTCTGCTGCTTTTTTTAATGGTACGGGGCCCAAAACTGGGGATGGTCCTTATGGATAAAATCGGATCAGGATATCTGATGGGCTTTATTATGATAATCAGAGTTGTATAAAGTACTAAGATCTCGGAGTCAATAAAAGTATAAAAACCTCTCCAAAATATGACTTTGGTAAAAGTCCAAGTCACTGACTGAAATGTTACTTGAGTAAAAGTCTTAAAGTATCTAAAACGGCTTGTACTTAAGTATAGGTATTACTGTAAAAATAGATGTACTCAAGTAATGTAGTGAAAAGTATAAGTAAAAACTGGTGCAGTTTGAATGATTTTTTTTTCACATTTTGGTCAACTTTGAAGGGTAAATTCACTTAAAATAATATAAACAACCAAGTGAAGCATCAATTTAAACCAAGTTTTATTACTGCTACTGTTATTGACATTATTACAAAGAAAAAACAGAAGCTTATCTGGTATCTGAAGAGGGAGCCCAGTTTGAAGCTCCTCTTGTAAACGTGGCCAACATGAAAAATAAAAAAGCTGTAAATGACTGTACTTCACAAACAAAAGGCGCAAACATAACAGTTCATTTTACAAAAGAAAAATAAATGGGAGGGAACTGCAGCTTATTTGGCATCTGAAGAGGAAGACATTTTCTGTAAAACTACCTTAAAATGTAAAAAAAAAGGCAGTTCTGAAATTAGGTGTACATCACACCAGAGAAAAAAAGATGCACTACAGGCCAATTAACTAAATCTTAAACACTTTGTAAAAACAAGCCCCTCATCCCCTCCACACTTTTGTCCTTGACTTTTTTCTTCCCCTCCAAATCTTAAAGGAAAATTCCGGTTTTTAACACTTTTAGCCCATTTTCTGTAGTGTCCAGGATGAAATCGAATGATCTACA
>NW_015150834.1:788039-791659 GCF_000732505.1 Cyprinodon variegatus
AGCCTTGAAGTAACAAATGCATGGACTAGTTTCTCAGCATCACCCCTGGACAGGATGCTGGTGAAGATGCTCAGTCATCCAGGTCATTGTAATTCCAAAAAAGTTAAAAAACAATCCACTGGACTTTGTTTCCAAGTTTGAAGATCCAAGAAGCTTTCTCAATTCAAAATCTTAATTAGCATTGAGATCCAAGCTTTATGGAGTAGCCCATAACAAAGCCTTGCTTTGGCTTAGAAAACATGCAAATTGAACCAAACGAACAGGTCCGCCCCTTAGGAAGTGGGAGTCATTTGGGTATAGGATATTTCTAATTTTCTCACTCCTCAGTGTGAGCATAAAAAATGGACCTGGTTCTGTTGGATTGTGTCTCCATGGTAACCTGTCAATGTTCAGACAATAATCAGATAGTCTAAACCAGGGGTCACCAACCTTTTTAAGGCTGAGGGCCACTTCAAGGGTACCGAGACGTAGGAAGGGCGACCATTACTGACCCATGAGCTGCAAGGGTTAGCGTTAGCCTAAGCTTTGTTCATTCTCAACATATTTTTATTGTTTCTGTTAATTTCTAAGTTTATTTAGACATTGTCATTTTTGAAATCTCTATAAATGATTAAAAAGAAGAGCAACAGAATAAAATAAAATTTCAAACTTAGCCCACTGGTGGGTTGGTCTTTATTTAGAAGTCTCTGAGGGCCCCCCATGTGGTCCTTGAGGGCACCGTGTTGGTGACCCCTGGTCTAAGGAGACAGTCCCTGTGGATGTTCTGCAGATGTTCTGACAGGTTTGGACTTCCTTCAGCTCCTCTCTCTGCTGCAGATTTCCAGCCTCGCCGGCAGCAGGGCGGCGCAGCATTCGGGACGATGAAGAGGAGGCTTCCTGGAGCTTCGCTGATCAACCCCGGCACCAAGAGGTAAATCTCAGTCGGACCTCCCAGCCTGGTACCAGCTGGACCTCCGTCTGACTCTGGATCAGCAGCTTCTGCTTTCTGTTTCTTCCAGGAAGATCCAGGCGACTGGCGTGGCCTTCGATGATGAAGAGGAAGATTGATGTTTTAATCGATTTTTTGGAACTTTTTAAAATCTCACTGGATGAAATGTTTTTAATTCTTATTGATGATGGGATGCGTTTTAAATTTGGATAAATGTAGTCTCCTTCCTTCAGTGTGACCTGTAACTTTTCTTTTTATTCCTCCTTTACTCCCTGTTTTATAGCCTTCATGGTGTCCTTGTTTCCTTCATTCTTTCCTTCCTTTCTGTCTCCTTACCCCTTGATGAGTTGTTGGGTGTGTCAGATTAAACAATCTGAGATCATTTTTATTCTAGTAAATAAAGAATCTCCACCATCTCTCTTTCCTGGGTGAATTTATGCTCACATAAAGCTTTATTAGGAACATCTGAGCCGTTTGTACATGGATGCACTGGTGTGAAAACAGGACAACAACCCAAAAGAAAAATAATCAACATTTCTGAGAAGAACAGTTTCCTCCTGTCATTCTCTAAAGAGATGGATCGTTACAGTAGAATAATGAAAACAGTTTCTGTTTGAATGACTGGTGGCTGCTGCTGCTGCCATGGAAACATCCTCCAGACCACAACCTGCTGAGTCATGTTAACTCCAGATTTGAAAGGATTGCATAAATCTGCTGCTGGTGACATGAATTACTGATCCTGCCGAGCTGATAAAGTCTTACGTTTATTTTTTAGACTAAACAGAAATGATCTGGTCTCTAAATGGATCCGATCCCCTTTATTTTGGCTTGGTTCTGGTTCCTGACGGTGGCATAATGACAGAAACCGAAGATAAATCCAGAAGCGCTGAAAGCAGCTCCTCCTCATCTCTACGGATCCTTACCTTTCACCCAGGTTCTGTGCAGGACCTCTACGGTGAAAGATGATGGCAGTGAGTTAAAACACACCTGAATCTTTCAGCTGGTTGCCATGGCAGCAGTGAGGATGGACCCAGCCATTGGTGGTTCTAGACAAAATATATCAAGCGGACATGATGGGGCCATTGTTGTTGTTTTGGGCGGGGTAGGTATATAGAACTAAAGAAAAAAAAAATCCTAGGATGAGAGTTTTTAGTATTATAAATGAGCCATAAAACTCAGGTTGCACACTTGATCTAAAAGATAAAAACTGTGATCATTTCTCAGAGCAGGTGAAGCTAAAGCTGCAATTTCTAAATAATTGTTAAAGTAAGCTGTCCAGGCAAAATATCCAATTGGTCCAAGGTACAAATCAGTTAGTCTCATCTTTCATCGCATATGATCATCACAAATTTATTTAGTTATACTGCAAAAACCGATCTACAAAGTATATTTTTAAATAATTGCATCTGTTTTATTGTGTGTGTTTTCAGTACAGGGCCATAAAAGGGGCCAGGACTAGTTCTACAGGGGCACAGACCCCTGTTGGCCCCCCGTCTAGAACCGCCTCTGGGCCCAGCTTCTGGATTCAGGTTCAGTTTTGCTTAAACGGATTATTGTTATATTTTTACATTCATAGGGAACCAGGAACTACACTGATTCCTGATTGTTTTATTAAGAGGAAAAAGTGAACATCAGACTCAGCTGGTACCGGTTTAAAACGGGCTGAATCAGGATCCAGTCTAACGGTACCATCATCAGCCAGCTTAGTGACGCCTGGGGGATGAGGAAGAAACACATTGCGACAGAACCTCAGCAGATATTCCATTTTCATGCCGACACATATCCAGAAGCTTGTTTTCTTTTTACATTTACATAAACCTTAGATGATGATCTTCTAAATAATGAACAGGTTGGTTCTGGTGGTCAGTCCTGTGGGCTGGGTTGGTTTTGGTTTTGGTGTCACAGTGATGGTGGAGTCGTCTCCTCCTGGACTTTTCTACATATCTTTACAGAAACAAACTTCAAGTGCACAAAATGATGAAAAGTTTAAAGCACAAAAGAGAATGAAGAAACACGACATTGGAGCAAGTTCATAGAAGGACGACGCCGACCAGGCGGAGCGGATGGCCTCTGGGGTCCGACGCCAGAAAGCTCCTCTCTAAACCTGCTGCTGGGGGAAGAAATCTCCCATCAGACTGCATGCTCTCTGAGTTTGGTGGAAAGGGTTCTGGTTCCTCCGCTGCTTCAGGTGCAGCATCTCATACATTCTCAGATAAACTGGATGGAAGGATCGTCCATCCTGCGGCTGCCTCTCTGCCTGCAGAGCTTCAGGATCAAACCGCTCCCCCAGACGGAGAGTTCTGGTCAGGGATCCCCTCTGCTCGCTCTCTAGGCCTCATTGGTCCAACAAAGTGGGATCGGTTCAGTCTCTCTGCTCCCGAGGTCCGCTTCTAACAGAGGGTGTCTGTGTTGAAGGAGAGCTGCACCTACAGACAAACAGAGCGAAGCATCAAAGACCCGAACGTAAATAAAGAGTCTTGTTTACCAATCAGTTGGATCGCATATGATAAAGATTTTACCCCAAATGAAACAGACAATACCTTTAAAAAATGGATAGAAAAGGGCTTAATAAAATACAATGATTTATATCATAAAGGCTGTTTGAGAACCTTTCAAGACGTTAAGCAAAAATATAGTCTTGATAATAGAGATTTCTTTCGTTATCTAAAAATCCAGCACTACTTAGAAAAAG
>NW_015150834.1:793844-795330 GCF_000732505.1 Cyprinodon variegatus
GAGATCAGGATGGTCTCACGAGGCTAGACTTTCTTGGACACCAGACTTGTACATAATGACAGTGATGTGACACCCATTGTTCCATAGGTACTCAGTTCATTTTAGAACATTTGTTTTACGGGTTTGTAAAAGTTACTCAGTAGAAACAATGCTTTGTTCATTCTTTATCCTCCCCACTCCTCTGATAGGAATCGGGTTGGGGAAGGAGGAAAGACAAAAAAAAAAAGGAACACTAAATACCGGATAATCACACGAGGTGGTATGTTGTATGGATCAATATAACAAACGGAATGGAGGATTGTACAAGACTATACTGCCTTTTAATTAAAACTTGAATATAAAAAAATAAAAAAAAACGAACATGAACGAATGTAGAAAACAGAAACCTGGCTGGCAGAGCAGAGTACGTAGAAAAACGGTTTGGTGGTAGGATCTAAGGTTGATTTATGGAAAAACTTCATGATGCTGCTTAAAACTTTTCACATTATTCATGTTCCTTTGCTGCAGCTTTGTTGGTCTCCTGCTCTGGTTGTGGGGCTGATCCTTAGTGTTCGATGGAAGAGTGGGTCACAAATAAAGACTGGAGTAAAGACTGATTTATGCTCAGAAACCAGGTCGTCTGCGTGTGTCACAGTTAACACGGATATGCCACCCCCCCCCCTTCCGCAGACACTCTGGTGCACCTCCCCAAAATTGTAGGTGACCGCAGACCATGCAGCAGATAGCTTTGCAGGGAGGAGAGAAGGGAGGCCTCTGATTGGTCAACTCTACATCCGCTCTCCTCTATGCATATTTCCTGTTTGGTACCTTACCAGCTTGTTTTGTTTGTATGACCGCTATTGTGGAAAATGACTCGAGGAAGGACCAGCTAGAAGAGTGAGTCTGCGAAGAAGTGAGGAGGTACTCAAATCTGTACGAGTCTCGTTTTCCACACCACAAGGATTGCTGTTGAACGACCTCCGTAACCGGTAGGGGTGTAAATCTCACCCATCATGGCGATTCGATTCAGTATCGATTTCCTGACCCACCGATTCGATTATTTTCGATACTCAAGAATACACCACGATTCGATTAATTGTTTTTTTTAACACCTTACAGGCTAGACAATGTTTAAATTTTGAAATAAATCAATGAAAGCTTTAATATCGTTATGCATTTTTTTGAGAAACAACAGCAAATAACAGAAGTAGAAAAGTTGTACTAGACCTATTCCTATTAAAACCTCATTCACTGAAAAATAATAACACCCCTGCATTATAGATTCTGAAAGGCCTTGCATCAAAAAATACTGCACAAAATCAGTGCAATACCTCTGCTCCAGACGTCCCCGCCCCCTCCACAGACGCTCCGCTGCACCTCTCCCAAATTGTAGCTGAACGCAGACAGGAGGCCAGCTTGCTTTGTTTTTACGACCGAAATTGCGGAAAACAACTTGTGAAGTTTAACCCGCTAGAAGAGCGAGGTGCGCGAGAACGCTGGGACCCTT
>NW_015150834.1:798105-801615 GCF_000732505.1 Cyprinodon variegatus
GAATCGTTCCATCCATGGAATCAGTTCCTTTAAGAAACTGGTTCAGACCGTGGAATCGTTCCATCCATGGAATCAGTTCCTTTAAGAAACTGGTTCAGACCGTGGAATCGTTCCATCCATGGAATCAGTTTCAATAAGAAACTGGTTCAGAATGTGGAATCATTCCAACTGTGGAACCAGCTCCATTTGGGAACTGGTTCAGACCGTAGAGTCGTTCCAGCCATGGAATCATTTCCATTCTGGATCTGGTTCAGAATGCGGAGTCATTCTAACTGGGGAATTGGTTCTATTAAGGAACTGCTTCTGAATGTGTAGTCGTTCCATCCATGGAATCAGTTCCATTAAGAAACTGGTTCAGACCGAGGAATCGTTCCAGCCATTGAATCAGTTCCACAGTTTGATTTGGCTCCACCCCTGGAGCCAATTGAAACTGTGGAACTGATTCCAACATTCCAAAAGATGCGTGTGATTGTTTACCTGTTCTTCAGATGCTGGATGCTGCCCAGACATTTAAACCTCCCATTTACCATAATTCCCAGTCGGGTGCACAAAGCCTCACATTCCTCCATGCTGTGGAAAACAACATACATAAGATGTTAGATCCTTCTGTTAAAATGTTCCTCTGCAGTTATAGATGTCTGTGTCATCACCTGTGTGACGTGAGAACAACAGAGCGCCCGGTTTTGATGATATCAAGGATTAAATTCCAGAGGAACCTGCGGGCCTTAGGGTCCATGCCAGTGGTGGGCTCATCCTGGATAATAGAACAAAGGAGAAACAGAAGAACAATGAATCCTGGGTTCTTTTAACCCAGGAGGGTTAAAAGAACAATCAAGCAAATTTTGCTTGATTGTGAATTATTTTGATATGAGGCGAAGCAGCAGATTGTATCCCACATATTCTGTGTTTGCAGTTTAGCTTGTATCTAACCAACTAACGGCTTTAATGTTGCCCAGAGACCCCATGGTAATGTTTATCCTTGGAAATAACTCATTTTAAAATTAGTTTCAGCAGCTTTCTTGCAGACTATGTTTCCCTTTCCTTCCATAAGGATTCCAAACATAAGTGATCTGTATAATCCCAGAGCAGAAATATCTACTAACCAGATGCACATAGAACGTGAGTCTCTGAAATAAGAACAAAAGGTGCAAACATTTAGACCATGTCCACATAGGGTTCTGTATGGTATCATGAGGTCCATGTGGTGAATTCAGGTTTCCTTTGTTTTCCTAATGTCACATCAACCAAAACTAAAAACACCAACGGGCAAAATGGCATTTTGGAAGCTTGGTTGAGGGCCACACAATACCTTCAACAGGTACTGGAAAGAGAAGAGAATCTGCCATTTAACTTTGACCTTTTATGTGAAATTAATCATGAAAAAAAATCTACTTGGTAAATCTGAAAAGGTCTGAGACTAAATAAGATGTATTGATTAAATAAACATTTTAAATTCTATGGGGCACTTTTTGTAAAGTTAAGCAGTCAAAAATTAGGAGCAATATTTATGGTTATTTAGCATGTTTTAAGATAAAAAAAATAATATTTTTCACTATGTCATCCATTCATTTATAAAAAATCTTACTTTTTTTTTAATAAATATTTAGTTTGGAGTTAAATATTTAGTTTATTAAATAACTACTTAGCTCCAAACTAAATATTTAGTTTGCAAACTAAATTAAAGTAAGATTTTTATAAATCAATGAATGACATACTGAAAGAAGTTGAAATAATTGACCCTTATTTTTCTCTTAAAACACGCTAAATAAGCATAAATATTGCTCCTAATTTTTGACTGCTTAATTTTACAAAAGGCGCCCCATAAAATACAGCACAGCTTCCTGGTGGAGGAGATGTTGGTGCTTGTCTGGCAACAGAAAGCTCCGAAGTTTGAATCACTTCGCTCAGTAAATGTGTGAGGTCTCTCCTAGTATTCTATTTAACAAATACTATGAGCTTAAACAATAAGAATGAGAGGGAGGGAGGAAATGCTCAACTTCCCCCCAATAATCCCTGCAAACAGCCACTATTTAGAGCTGGAGCTCATCAAAAGCAACATTCATAGTTTAAAAAAGTGGAGAAGAATAGAAAGCAACAGCTCTAAAGCTCCTTTGCCTTCAGCTGGATCAGCTGCTTCAAACTCTGCACCAGACTGTGAGCATTTTAAAGTGAGTTTTTGTAGGACAACTCTTTTCATACATATCCTGTACAACAAGCAGTAGGTTTAGGACATGGGGACCATGATCTTGCAGTGGACATAAAGTTCTGAATTAGGAGAACTGTGGCGTCTCGATCAATAACAAGGTAAAGCCTTAACAGTTTCCCTGTTTCTCATTGCTTTATTTCCTATAAGGCTATAATGATTTAAAAAACATTGAATGTTTAGTTTAGTAAGACTCTTCCAACATCTTACCAGGAAGATAAGAGACGGGTATCCGATCAGAGCAATAGCTGTGGAAAGCTTGCGCTTGTTTCCTCCGCTGTAAGTGCCGGCGGGTTTGTCTGCATACTTTGAGAGCTCCAGCTTTTCTAAAGCCCACTGCACAACCTGTGGGGTAGAGAGACACAGGGGGAGGAGAACAAGGGTTAAAAACCTCTGATTGCAGATGTAAAAACCTGAAACAAAATGACCCAGCTGAGACTCAAACCCAGATCAGGGCTCTGGTTTTTGCTACTCATGTTTAGAAGAACATGCTTTTGTTAAAATGAAGATGAAAGCTCATCTCTTCCAGTTTTAGGAAATTGGCATCTTTTGGCTAGCTCCTACTACTGTAAAATAAAGGTGTATGTTCATACTGACCCTCCCCTGGTCCTTCCAGGGAATCCCACGAAGGCGAGTGTAGAGCTGCAGATGCTCCCTGGCAGTTAGGTCGTCAAACAGAGCATCAAACTGAGGACAGTAGCCGATGCTCTGCTGAACACGTAGCAGGTCCTTCAGGATACTGCAGCACAAACAAAACACCAGATCACACCACAAAATTATTTACATGACTTTAAAAAGTAGCCTAAATTATAGTCATCGCAGGAATCACAGCAACCTTATGATGTCAGAGGCTAGTTCACTCTGGGGAAAGTGATCTTACTCAGAGCATCATGTCAGTTTCCACTGCAGCAAGATATGTTTTATGAACACTTCTTAGTTTTTGCTTCTGAACCCTCCTGTGGTTCCCCACAGACCATGCAAAGCAATTCTATGTACAATTTGGAGGCGTATCCGCCTCTCACAAATTGGAGGCTGTATTTTATTCAAAAGACTAAGGGGAATTGAAAAGGACTGGACTGGAGGGTTGTCGGTCCAAGACCCGGCTCCGGTTTTTCGTTGTGTCCTTGGGAAAGACACTTCACCCGCAATGCCTACTGCTGCTGGCCAGAGACTCTGTCAGTGAGCCCCAGGATGGCTGTGGCTACGATGTAGTTTGCATCATCCGTGTGAGAGTGAATGGGTGAATGTGGTGTCAGGGCTCGATGTTAACCATCGCCCGATCTCCCGGGGCAAGTAGTTTTTATTGT
>NW_015150834.1:803580-805901 GCF_000732505.1 Cyprinodon variegatus
ATTTGACAGTAACAGGTAATGCTCTCATTTTCAGATTTCATGCCTACTTTTAACAGATTTTGACTAAAACACCGTAACATCAGGCTTAACCCTGTAAGAGGGTCCAACAGAAGAAAGATCATTCCTAAAGATGGTGCTGACCTGTTTCCATTGATGAAAGCCTCTCCTCCTGTAGTGCACTCGTCTCCTGTCAGCATCTTAAAAGTGCTGGTCTTCCCTGCTCCGTTCACTCCCAGAAGTCCGAAACACTCCCCAGGCCGGACGCCCAGACACAGGCGGTCCACGGCCAGGATGCGACCCATCTTCCTGGACTTATATACCTGAGGGGCAACAAATCAGACGGGTTTTATTAGTCATTCTATCTGATGTTTCAGTGGTTCGGGGGCCACAGTCTGGACCATATCAGAGAGTGAAACCTTTGTCAGGTTCTCGATCTGCAGCATGTCGCCGTCGGCGTCGCCGCGGAGCACTCTCTCTCTCTCACTGGCAACATCTACGTCATCATCATCAATGGGCTGGCAGCTGACCGGGACCCTCCTGCATTCATGCACAAACAAACACACCTGAAGCTAGACTCTCTTTTAAAGATCAATGGAAATAAAAAGAGAAAAGCTGCTGATAAAGTAGCAACAAATCCTGTTCCAAATCAGCTCCTTGCCTCTTTGTCGACACGACTGTGGGTCATGGTCAGGGGTGGATTTACCATTAGGCAAAACTAGGTGGTTGCCTAGGGAACCAAGTTCTTTTGTTGAAATGCCATCAGAACGCTTATAATATTAAGTGTGTCTCAGGCCCTTCAGTGTCCACCATATTGGATCAGTCCATTTGTTGCACATGTTCAGAAAGGTCCAAACAGACAGCAGAAAACCATTTGAAAACAAACGATGCAAAGAGCAGTGTTACGAACTTAGCCCTTTTTGTCGCTATATTTAGTGACAAAATCTCATACCCCTCTAGCAATTTTATTAGAAAAAGTGCCTAGCGCCAAATCTAGTGACTTTTTTCTGCAACTGGAGACTTTAGTAACAGCATCTAGAAGCAGAGAACTCTGCTCTCCAGAGCAAGTAGATTGGTAACCCCGCCTCCTGCTCTCCTCTATCTTGTCTGCTGNTTTGCATCATCCGTGTGAGAGTGAATGGGTGAATGTGGTGTCAGGGCTCGATGTTAACCATCGCCCGATCTCCCGGGGCAAGTAGTTTTTATTGTTGGGAGAGTACAAATTTCATCGCATTTGCCTGCCGGGCAAGTGCAATGAAATCACTCAAAATTACTTTAAAATCACTGACAGTCGATGAAAACGACCCAGAAGCACCATTTTTGTTGTTTTGTACACATTCTCGCGTGATTTGAAAAAGTTGCGTTATTTTCCGCCAGATGGTGTGATTTTTGTCCGGGAATTGGCGTGAATCAGACACTTTTTTTTCAACTTGGCAGGCTAAAAAACAACAAGGCAAAAAAAGTACAGTAAGTACAGTAACACACCCACCACCTATTTTACCCTCCACCCAGATAACCCTAGATTAAATATGTTCAGTAAACTTAGAAAATACTGAATTACAAAAAAACATTTAAATTGATATCATTGATATATATGCAAAAATGAATATTATATATTATTATAATGAATATCATGCTGGGCAAGTAAAAACTGTTTCTGGGCAAATGAAATGTGAAAGTCACTTGCCCTTTCACATTTCATTTGCCCAGAAACAATTTTTACTTGCCCAGTATAATGTTTGCTAAACATAGTTCCTAATATTCATTTTTGTATATATATACCGTAAATGAAACATGTTTGTTTTTTAAATGCTTTTTGTAATTCAGTATTTTTTAAGTTTCCAGGTTCCTGGTGTGTATCTGCATGCATCAGATAATGAACTCAAGCCTACATTACCGTGTTAACATGCTTTTCAATCCTTCCTGCACATTCTTTTCAAACTAAACTTTGCTTTAAACTGTTGTATGCTTGGTAAAATATAAATTGTAATGTTAAAAATCTAAAAAAAACCATGACAGGTTAAAAACTTAAGATAAATCACAAGACAGAAGTCAATGTCACAAATGAATAACTTATTTTAGAGTCATGGTATGTTGATACAAGATAATACTATTGATATTATGGGACTTTTCTAGAGAATCATTATACATAGTTATTTTATTCAGGGTTTCCACAGTCTGACATCATTTCAGAATTCCCTGACTTTTAACTGACTCACGATTAGTTTTCCCTGACAAAATAAATGCAGCAACAAGACAATAATAATAAGATAACAGGTCACCAATTTAACATGTTTAGCTCTATAACATTTAAATGCACCTCT
>NW_015150835.1:0-17110 GCF_000732505.1 Cyprinodon variegatus
TCACGTTCACCCAAAATATGAACGAGTTCATGAACTTTCGTTCAATGAACGCGTTCAGGCACAACACTGGTTCCTGGTGATGGTGGCTGCATTTCTGCGTTGTAGTAATTGTAATTTTTATGTATGTGGGGTGTCTATTTTGTATGTTTTCAAGCCCCATTTTTGTCTTTGCATCATTTTTACTTTTTCCTGCACATTTATGTATTTGCAGCATGTTTGTATCTATTGGCTAGAAAAACAGTTTCCACACACAAAGACAAGAATTAATACTCATATAGTGTTCTGTACCTACATCCACCCTTTTTCCCATTTATGTTGCAAACCTTAGGTGAAGGAATAGAAAGAGATGTTTTCCTATGTCTCCTGTGTAGGAGTCCCCAGCTGCATGCCGTCGTCTGCCTTCCCTATAGACATGCTGCCATTCATCGCCTCATTACCATGGAGGAGAGGAACTGAAGATGGGTGAAGGTAGGCTGCACAGACTGCAATCAGCTCCCTGTTGCTGTTTTTTTACGCACCACCTATCACATCTTAGTTTCTCCATGCTCCAAGGCATCCAGTAATAAAAGTTTCCATAAGCTGATGAGTTAGATAAAAAAATACTCTTTGAGGAACGAGGTATGACGAGTAAGCTAAAAAAAAATTGAGACCTTTGGTTAATATCATCATGTCTTTTGTATTTATGGCTCCTATGATATCATTTGTTTGGCTTTGTTCTTTTCAGTTAAATTAATATGCATTTACAGTTGTCAAATTTCCATAAAAAATATTTTTAAACATAAACAGTAGCATATTGTTTAATTACATTTCAGCACATGGGTTTTAAAGCTTACCACCTAAGCATATAATGCAACAAGATGGATTTTCATACAGCTCTACTGCCTGTTTCAGCACTATTTAAGTTTGGCCATAAATTAAGACTTAATGCATTATTCATAGCAACACTTTCCCGGTCTCCAGGGGAGGGGGCTGGAGTGTTACGCAAAGTGATGATCACCCTCTTCTGCTCATTCCTTATCTATCCATCCTAGTCTCCTTGACAGCTGTCAACATTATCTCACTAATGGTCTGAATCGATCCTGCTCTTTACCCTCATACACGTCAAAGCCACAGAATCATACAAGTGTTTATACAAACTCATCAGCATATTAATGACTAAGGCCGTTCCGTAAGGCCAAATCACATTTGTTTATCCATGTTTTTTTTATATTCATATCCATTTAACCCTTAATTAAGTGTTAGTGGCAGTTGAATTTTTAATATAGCAATACAAAGCAGCAGGTGTAGCTACTGCAAGTGGCTGTTCTGTCACTGTTTGGTGGGGACACAGTACAAACATAGCAATATACTTTATGTACATATTGTTATTGTCGTACATCTTAGCTTATGCATTCATTGTAATAGGGGACTTGTGCAGGAAAATTCAGGAGTTCTTGGGTTAAAGGTAGCATATTTTCTGGACAGGGTGCCACTCCATCACAGGCCAACAGAGAAAAACAGAACAAACAACCAAGCCTTTAGAGACAATAAACATAAAAGTCATGTTTTTGAAGACCGAAGTCAGCGGAAACAAGTTACGACCATTTTATAACAATAATTGTGACGCAAATGCTATAACGAGAAATCTAATTTGGTGCATAATAAAGGGCATCTTTAAAACATTGTTCCATTGATTTTTATGGTTACAGAAAAACACTGTTGCATTATGGGTAATTCTGGTGCAAAATCCCACCTCCCCCACTGTGGTTTGTCTATTCTATTTTACACCAGGGTCTCTAGCCTTACCAGACTGACTTATGGCCTGCATAGTCACACCGGCTTACCAAACTAAGAAAACTGATGCTGGTACTGGGAGAATGCGCCAACTCAATGCAAAAAGAAATCTAGGATTCAAACCCAGTCTTTTTGCCATAAGGCAAAAGTACAACTAGACGTGCACAACCCAATGCCCAGCTCCCTTTACTCCACTCATTCAAACCTTCTCCAAATTCCAAGAACCAGACTCAGGACAATGGGAGGTAGGACATTTTGTGCTGCTGCCCCACATCTGTGGAATACCCTCCCTGACACCTTGGGGGCACCTCAATCCACTCAGTGTTTAAAAAAAGGCCTTAAAAGATGTCCTTTTAGCAAAGCTTTTGGTCCCCTTTAGATGGTTTTCTCTCTTTTAAAAATAGCTTTGAGATCTATTGATGGAAAGTGCACTATAAATTAAATGTATTATTAATTGTATTATTTTTATTATTATTATTATTACTATTATACATGATGGGTAAAAAAACAAACAACATACTTGATGTTTTACATGCTTTTTAAAAATATATTTTATGCTTTCTAACTGTAGTAGGTAAAACTGTCTGACAAAATCTATTTGTATACACCAAACTACACATTACAACATTTTATGAGAAAACAATTACAATGAGAAATTGCTTTGTATTTTGTTTAGTTACATTTTTCATAGAGTTTATATCAATCACATATCATATTTAGTTTAGTTTTTTTTTTTCCTGTGTAAAAAGTGGTATATGAAGTGAGATGCGGAAAAAAAAAGCCCTGAAAATTCTTTCATTTTTAGGATGCAGAAGCATACAAACACTGAAATATAAGACACAAAAAACATATTTAAAAACAGGCCAATATAAATACAAGAAAACATTAGTGAAGGAAAGACAAAATCTTCAAAGTTACATGCTCAAAAACTCATTTGGCATCTTGTTTTGATACTAGTTAAGTTTGGCCATTGTACCTGTTTTTTTTAACATACTGTAAGCATGCTGAAATGTCTTTGATTAGCCGGTAAATAATTTATATTACCATTCACACATAGCAACAACAAAGCACAACATAGAGTACAGTATATAAACAGATCTACAAAAATCTGGAACATTTCGCATGTAGAAACAATAGAAGTTGCGTTTTATAGTACACTTTATAGACACTTCACCTCCGTTTGGTTGAACCTGCTGAAAACCCAGTTTCTTTGGACAACTGGTTTTATGCAGTCAAGCCAAATAGTTGGGAGAGATAAAATGAAAGCGGCATGCAGTGTATATACAGACACAATGTGGGGAAAAACCACAACAATTTTCTCACTGGCTATCTAAAGACTGTAAGCCTGGAGTTGTGAATGTTATTTGGTGTTCTCCCAGTGGGTGGTACTGTTTGAGAGTGGACAGAGACAGACCGAATGCTAAGTTCTGTCAATGCTGATCGGTGGAAGAAAGTGTTGACAGCAATTTCACCACAGGGTAAGAGCATACACACACAGGGCACCCCAGGCTGCTTGGCCTATACACAGGGCCTGATTGTCATAAACTGAGCAGCTTTTTTCAAACACAAACAAACCTTACTGTGAGTCAGGCAGCTCAGATACTAGAAGGCTTTAAAGAGAACAACCAAGGGGCAAAAGTTTCTGTTGCTGTTTATTTTAAGAAATGTTGGCAAATACATTAGGACAAGGAATAATGTAGCAATGGGGTCATAATTTAATGGTGAAATTTTATCGACCTTCCAGTCCACTTTACAGTCATTTTTGAAGGTACAATGTGCATGTCAGACAGAAGTTCTTATCGGTACCTCTTCTTTACTTTCCATTAACTCTGCCCTCAGTGCCAGTATTTCTGACAGGGCGAACTATTGGCTCAAAGGGCGACAACAAACCTCCTACTTTTAGTGTTTCATCAAAAAAAAAAAAAAGATAAACTAAAGGTGAGAGCAGAAGAAAAATAACATGCTTGTTTGGAAAAAATACAGCTGTAAAAGGTCTGCTAAGTCAATTTCCCAATTAAGATAATCTATTCCTCATAAGTTTATATACTGATGAAAAATTACTTCATTATTTTATGTTGGCTTTAATTGAACTTTATAAGATTGAATCATACTACCGCTAGGAAGTCAAGAAATAGACTTTTAATCATAAACAATATCAAGCTTTGTATATTAATTTTGGTTGTCCACCCAAATTTACAGATCAAGCAATAGTCAGTGATGCAGAAAATTAGCTTAAAGGCCAAATTCTGAGGGAGGTCCAGGGATCCACAGCTCAGTTTGAAGAATATATAACATAGAAAATACAAAAAAAGATATATGCACAGCTTAAAAGTAATGATAATCTTCACAATAAACAGATTTAAAAAACATAGTGATGTAAACATTATGCTGTTGGGATTTTTGTGTTTGTTTAGCATGCTGCAGACAGGAAAGTTGATCAGGGTTGATGGATTTATAAAGTGGAATTCAGTGAAATTCTGAAAGAAAACCTGCTAAAGGTTACCAAAAAACTATGCCTGTTTAATTTTTTGTTATTCCACTGTAGGATTTTAACTGTCATGTGCTCTGCATTAGAAGCAGTGGGGAATATGATGAATCAATTAAGAGGGCTGATATTTTGCAGTTTTATTATAGAAAAACACAGTTCAAAGTTAGAAATAGGAAATGCATTTTTTGTGAGAACTAAAAATAGATTTTGGTGTTTCCAGTGTGATTACAATTAAGACTTTGAATAGCAAAATCATTTTGATTTTACAGTCAAACACTGTCTGTTTTGATCAGTAAGAGCCCTTTTTTTGAAGCAATGAAAACTTAAAACTTATTACAGGAATCCATTGTATGAAAAAATGATGAAACATGGCCCGTCTAATGGGGCACGACTTCACATCTGAGATTCCCGCACTCTATCTCACAGTGCACTTACTTTCCAGAGAGAAAGTATTTTCCTCCCGTCTCATCCATCTTGCTTATGCAAATGGATGCCTTAATTTCGTTAGGGGCAGAGTCATATGGGAGATAGGAGAAAGTACAATCTTGTTTACCTTAATGGGCAATGTTTTCAGCTCGGTTAACCAATTCGAAGGCTCATTTAGTTGAACTACAGGCAGGGCAGAAAAGACTGATGAACTTGATTTTGAACACAGTAGTAGGAACTTATAAGGTGCTTTATGATTGGTGACTGCAAATGCTACTACAATAGTTAAAATTGTTTACATTATTATCCATCTATATATAGTCACTTAAAACTAAAGAAATGCATTTTATTAAACTGAGCTGAAGTAAGAAAAACCTCCAAGCATAACACAATTTGTAGAGTCGCTGCAGCATATAACGTACTTTCTGGTAGTACTCGCTTGCAAAGTAACATATAAGCTAATGCCACCCTGCTGTGACAAAACCATTGAGATGTGAACAATTCCTCTGCAGAGAGCAACAATAATGATCTAAAGTGGCACTGAGAACAAAGGGCAAGGTATAATAATTATAGCTGCCACTGACCCTTCTGTGATAGCTGAGCACAGTGAGAGGGCACAGGAGAATAATTGTTGCCATCCGAATCCAGTCAGTTCAGGGTGAACTTCCACTCGCTGTGGTACACAGTTCTCCTTTCTTATTCCTTCTGACCACTGTGAGCCTTTGTGAAAAAGCAAAAGATTAATTGTTCCTTTTTTTTAGATTCTGACATTTCCTCTCTGGGCCAGTTGTCACTGATATTACCCTTTGTAAGTGGTAAATTATGTGCAAATATTCATGTATAGTACGTCACTGATGTTCTTATTTAAGGGAAAGTCTTTGTGTGCCATTCCTGCATTGTACATCCAACAGTTTCACAGTATGCTGACTGGAATGAGGTTGTAATAAACTCAGAGGCGCAGGAATTGTCTGCTTCTTCTTCTTATGGTTGGTGTTGGGTCGGTCATGAACGTGTCATTCAAACAAACAAAACATTTGTGTGTACAAGCTCAAACAAATCACTATCATGAATTGAATAGTTAATTTCTTAGTTTAGTAAAATCAGCACAGCTCTAACATAACGGCATATTTTACTTAATTCTAATGGCTAACGTTAGCCTGGAATACCTCTGAGCTAATGGCAGATTTTACCTTCTCCAAGCTAACCTACCAATTGCTACCAAGGACTGTTTCGCCAGGTAGCACTTAGGTACAAATCAGTGTTGACTCGCACCAGGCTGTGATAGCGACGAAACATTAAAATCAGACAATATGTTCACACTGAAAGTAAGGAGTGATTTTTGTAGCTGATTATCTCATTAGCCCGGTGTATGAATGATACTCTGACCGTTTCTCAATATGTGTACTTGTGCATTCTCATGTGCTTGTGTGGTCGTGAAACATCATCAGCCTCAGCCCTTGTACTGTTCTAATTTATAAGAACACAAGACAGAGAACGGACAAAGTCCCCGGATGTTGTTCTTGCTCCTCCATCTTTACCAAGAATGCATCCGAGCAGACTTGTCCTTTCTCGAAATTGAAAGGTGTCCCAGGATGCATCGCGGCAGCAGCAGCTTCCAGGGGAGCGCTAACAGGGCTCAGAGTATTAAGATACAATTTCTCTGTTGCTGTTGTTCTATAAAAGTTCATTTTAAAATCATTTGAGGAGAGAACATTCTAATTTTAAGCGCCACTATGGGGCCCATTACTGGCTCTGATGGAGGGTTTTTTGGTTTTATTTGGCAAAACGTTAATTGATTTGTGTTTATCTGACTGTGTTAAATATTATTCCCCCACTATATGAAAAAAGTAAGAATTTACAAGAGGGTATTAATAATAGGATGTGAAATGCAGCTCCGGATGAACCAAGGTGATGTCACAAGGACGCTTCTGTTCCAATTGACCCATATTTATGCTGCGTCCTCCCGTTCTCCCCAAGTCCATATTTTCCTGTGTTCTTGTGAAGAACATACTTGGCAAGGACTCGAGTCCTTACCTGCATTCTTGTGAATTGAGAAACAGCCTCTGATTTGTTTCCAAATAAGAGGTGCTAAATTGCACATGCAATTAACATTTGCACAGCAAGCTTTTTAGATCAACCGCAACACGTCCACATATTGCATGTACTAAAAAACATTGCATGTGCAATTTAGTGCTTTCCAATTGAAATCTACGAAGATCAGGCCATATGTGCCCAAAGCAGCCCATTTTAACTGTAAAACCAAAACATATCTTTAGGTAACAGAGAGTACATGTCAGAATCAATAATACTACTTCAGCGATAGTTTCAAGGTGTTGCTTTATTGTATGTCTCGTTCCATGTCTTTTGGTTGTGCTGTTCTTTTTACATCTCGTTGCCGGTGATGAAGCGGACTAAAAATGTTTTGTTATTGTCTCCTTTCTATCTCCTCTGTCTTTCATCTTTTCTCCTTTTTTTCTGTTTTTCTTACATGGCAGTGTCCACATAATATAAAACTCCCTCCATAATTATAATAAAGCAATTTATATGCATGAAACAAGTGGAGCAATATGGCAATTGCCATACTGCTACACTTGTGAAAGTAAAATCTGTTGGGCTCTTTTTGGCATCAAGACAATTATTCTTATTGCCACATTTCCAGACAGGACATTGTAAAAAAAAAAAAAAAACTAGTGCATAAAATGAGTGATTTTGTAAACAAATATTTTGTAGGAAATGTTTTAATGTACTGCTTTTAGTTATTTAGTTCACTTAAAGGAACTGTTTTTCTTATCACTAATGAGTAGTGATATGAAATTTTATTTTTTCACTTGTTTTTATCTTTTCAATCATACTTTAAAATGACAATTACACTATATTACACTATTATTGAAGGGTTTTTACCTTGAATGGTTTGTTTAAACGTCATACAGTACCAAAACATTTTAATCAGATTTAAATTTGGACTTTAACTAGGCCACTCAAGAAACTTCATTTTGGTATTTGAGCCTTTCAGACGACTTGACTGCATGTAGTGGATTATGGGCTCACTGCATAATCAAAATGTTCATGAATTTAAAGTCATAAAACTCAAACATTCTCCTTTAGGGTTCAGAAAATAAGAAATGCTATTTATACAAATTTTACTTTTTAAGAACATTGGTATACATTAAGCCTAGAAAACCACCATAGTAAGTCAGTAAGTGAAATTTATTTATAGAGCATTTCACAGACAATAGAACATCACTGGATGCTTTACAAAGGAAAACATTAAATACATGATGGGTTAAAATACAATAAAACAGATCTAAAACAGTACAAAAAAGAGAAAAAAAAAGTATAATTATTTATTTGAAGGAACAAGTGGGCTTTACATTTGGTCTTTAAAAAAATCAATGGAGTCCGGGGAACGCAGTCTGCACTCACCCTAATGCCAACTGTGAAAGCATCAGTGTTTCATTTCTGCTAATATGATTGCGTATTCCACAGCTATAAACCTGTTCAGTTTGCGTTGATTTCATTGGCTACAAAATTACGATCTTAATTATATCAATTACTCTTTTATTACATCTTCAACAGAAAATATGTCTATTTCTTGACAAAAGCTCATAGCCTGAAGATGAATAATGTTGCATGATGACAGGGCAGTTATTTTGCTTCACAGTATTTTTATAATGGTTTAACAATATAAAATATTCAGCCTGATCCGAAACTTTACAATAAAACTGTCAGGGGAAACATAAATGTCATAGAACAATTTTTACAGTGCCTTTGCATGTACAACCCCTAACCTTTAACACCACCATCACTACTCTTCTTTCTTTCTCTCTCTGCGGCAGTTTCCTTCCTCAGTAAAGGCTGAGATGCGAGTCACACCAGCACGCTCGACTGGGTCCTGCAAAGAGATGTTAGTGTGAAAGGCAGCCTGAGGCACACAGTGTGAGCATGGATCTATATATGTGTGTGTGTGTATGAGGGCAGGTAAGTGGACATCCAAGTTACTGGCTTGTAGCAATGCCACTGCATTATTACCTGTGTACTTTGATGGGTGTGACATTCAGCTCACGCAGCTCTCTGGTCACCCAGTCGTTTTTTTCCACCCGCATACACCTGCAGGGTAGCATGAAAATTGTCACCTTGTCTGACTTCTGTTGGTCTCGAAAACATACAGACCTTATTTTACTGCAATAGAGAGAAAAAATATCTTAAAAGTCAATTTACCAACACTGGGCAAATAAAAACTGAAGAAATATACTTGCAGCTTGATGCAATTGTGCCTTTTTAACCCAGATATTGAAAGATAATTTACATTTTCTTGTTTTAAAAGCTTTCAAAATATCTAAATTTGTTATTACATAGAACAGAAACCATTGATAAAGCACTACAGATTTGATCTCAATATTTTATTTATGTTGTCTTTTGTTATTTTGTCTTTATTTACATTAATGTATATATAAAACACATGCATCCTTTTTAGTACTTTTGTTGGTGCTCACCAAAACAAGCATTAAAGTTGAATACAATTAAAGATGTAAGGGGACAGAGTGACGGTATGCTTCCCCCCGCCTGCCTTAACGTGCTTCCCACGGAACCAAGTCGGGTTCGTTGCTCCAAGACCAGCCCCGGAGTTGACGGCCAGGTTCGACTATGTGCTGCACTGTAGTCGACCAAAATCCTTGACAATTTTGAAATTCCCCTCTGTCTAAGTCTAAGTCAAAAAAGGATAACCATATTATACTCTTTAATCTTTCTCCAATGTTCAGGGTACGTATGTCAGAAAACAGGACAGATGGACCCAGTATTCAAGGTGAGACAGTTGTTTAGTAGGAAAGTTCAAAACGTTTATTATAACAAAACAGACTCAAATAGAACAGAAGCGCAGAGCTCTGGAAATATGGACCGCAGCGGCTACGGAGGGGGCAGGGCACCGCCCGATCACTGACACTCTGGAGGGAGAAACAGAGGTAAGTGACCACCATCATCTGACAGTAGATGATGATCTGAGTGAGTCACTTACCTGGTTTCATAGTTCAGTCCATCCTCTAAATCAGGGGGCTTCAACGTTTTCCAGGCCAAGGACTCCAAAACTGATGGCGAGATGGAGTGGGGACTCCCTAATTGTATATATATTGTATAAAATTGCGTTATACCAAAATGGTCGTACAGTCACTCTATTACAGATGGAGACATGGAGTAATGTAATGAAAGTAATTTTGCCCTAGGATAAAATAAAGGTGTTGTGAATGAAACGGGGCCCAGCTTGAAAGAGCTCCTGTATGTCGCTGAATGTGTGCATTGATGAATGAAAGACATCTTCTGCCTCCATTTATCTGCTTTTTTTTTCAGTGTGTTGAATTCATGTTAATGTGTATTTAAAGACATTTCAGTTAGTGGAAAAAATTGCAGGGGGAATATAGAAAAAAAGTCTAATCAACCAAAACTTTTGTGACCCCCCATGCAGTACCTCTGTGGATCCCTTAGGGGTCACAGACCCCTTGTTGAAGAGCTCCGCTCTAAATCAAGGCAGGATCAGCTGATGCACCACCGCCAAAATGCGGCTCTAAACTGCCCAGAGTTTCCCCGATGCAGTGGCCCCAGTAAGCAGGCAGGACTCTAATCCAGGACAGGGATACAGATCAGACAGGAGTAGTTCTGGAATCCAGTAGTGCGCAGTCCGGTCAGGGGTTCCAATCCACACAGGAATGGACAGTTCCAGGTTCCCGGAACCCACAGAGAGTGAAGGCATGTTCAGAGTTCCATGCGTCGAGCAACCAGCTCAGACAGAAACACGGAGACGGAGACAGGCAGAATCCAGCAGGAGTCCAAAGATGGTTCAGACAGATCAGACGGGGACAGAAAGAAGCAGTGGGTGAGAGGGAAAAGAATCAGGAAATCAGAATCACTAGGAAAATCTGAAACGCACTCACCACTGGGTAAGGGAATAAACTTGCCTGAAGACAAGGGCTAGAGAATAATCTCCTCACTGGAACAGAGACATGAACCTTCGAATAACAAAAACTAACGAAACAGAACCTACAAACAAACAGTGATCGGGACCCAATAGCTGGGCTGAGCCGAATATAAAGCAGAAACGCATGTGGATCACTGATCACTCAAATACAAAACTCAATTCTTAGAAATAATTTTAATGAGTATAATAATGCCTAGTTACAGTGGATGTGTAAGAGTACATCATTTTTCAGCAAATATAGCTGGTAATTTGGGAGGGAATCATTACAATACATCGACATTAACAATTCAGACAGACACAGACAGCGATTACTACAAATCATATGTGGTCCCTAGTAAGCATCCAATAAGCAACCACAGGGACAGTTTTGGCAGTTTAAAACACAACACAAGTTTGTGAAAGTGTTTTTTTCAAATATGTAAAAGTGTTTTGTCAAACTTGCAAACGTGTCTCAGGTAAATGTAAAATGGTTGGTGGTGTCACACAGGGTATGCTACTGTGAAGTTTTATGTCTGTAGCCCATTTGGCAGCAGGTTTTTGTCCATAATATTTATTGAATGTATCACCAATGTTATTTTGGCAGCTGTTTAAATTTCCCTAACTGCTGTTGCTGAAAGTATGATACCATGATTTCAATGGTTGCTAAACAACATACTCAACAACTTAATGCATTTGTGCCAAAAACTGGTGATTTTATTGTGTCTTATTCTTTGCTGCACTTTCAAAGTTCAAGTTTGTCGGCTGCTCTACCAGGGAAATAAGCTTGCCCGCATGTTGAATATTCACAACCTTTGTAAGTTCACAAACACAGGAGAAAACATCTTTGATCTTTACAACTTAAATGGTTTGGGTAACAGTAAAACAGGTTGTCCATTATGGTTCCAGATGGGACGAACCAGGAGCTGACCAAAACAAACATGACAGCAGAGAAAGATTTACGCGTAGTTGCTGCTATCACTTCTGTTTTGTCAGAATCCAAGTTTTCATCTTTGAAAGAGGAACGGTTGTGGTTTCTTATGGCATCTGTTGCCATTTCATTCATCACCATGGTTGGTCAAAACCAGACTTTGCTAGCCTGGTGGGAGCAGTCCCACCACTAGGGTAGTGGGACTGCTCCCACCAGCTGAGTGCAACACATTATCAGTCTGGCTTATGGGATTACCAGAGACAAGATCAGAGACAAAATACATTTAATGTTAGACCTGTTGGGAGATCATATCCTATTCATGTTTTATAAACCACTTTATCAGAAGCAACCTATGAAACAGTTCTGCAAGAATAAGATAAATGGAACCTGAAAAAAAACATTATTTTGATTTGAGACAGACTGAAAGGCACTGTGCCAGCCACATGGAGAGGACGTCAATGGGATAACTGAATGTGCGATTGACTTTATAAACGTCTGTTTCACAGGTATGAAGCAATCAAGCAGATGGTTGTCCAGGTACTGTCAACAGCCAAATAAATGGTGTGTGTCTGGTTCAGAGTAAATAAATCAAGTAAATACATTATTCTTGTATTTCATAACAAGCTTATGAATTAACCAATTCCGGACCTTAGTTATTCCTGAGATCATTGTATTGAACTCTCATTATTATGCACTCGCTGTTTTTTCACACTTCTATCTTGTACCATGGCACATTGTTCCTCATAGACTCAGCAGTGTCTCTGTGTGAGCACTGGAACCATCTGTTGGGGTAAACATGTCGTCAGAAGCTTCACTGCTGAGATGGCAGGGAAGAGGAGCTCACCCCAAGGCACTTCCTCTGTCATCTATCCTCAAATCCTGCTGTGCAGACCATGAACATTAACTTCACAAAGCATTCCTAGTAATGATATTTTGCCTAGCCAAAATAAAGATTGCAGGGAGATTAACTGATGGCGCAGTTGGCCTGACAGTGGCCAACATTTTCATTCACAAATGTTTCATACAAATAGGAAGTGTTGAACTGAGATTTGACACAGACTTCATTTGTGAAACGATCAGAGTGGAATATCTTTCTTTATTCTCATGCTAATGTAAGCTTACACTGAAAGTATACTTATCTCCAGTATGTATTAGTATCCACACTGAACACTGTTTGGAATCAAAATGTAATGTGTTGCAAATTGCTAAGTGACTGTACGTACGCCTTTATCCTACATCCGCAGATCTTCACCACTGAGACATCTGCTGCAAATCTCCAACAGACAAGTTGATGTATGAGGAGAAAGACAGACAGCTGTTAAGAAGCTGGAGCACACACACAAACCTAAGTTCATCAATCCGATTCAGCAACACAGGCCCATATATTTTCTACAAACTCCATCTGGACACAAGACAAATAGAGTCATATGCCGACCAGCGAGGTGACTTTAATTTGTTTGCCTGCATGACTGCAATATTCAGTTTCTCTCCAGGTTAAAACACAATTACTTCCTAGCAAACACGACGGGACTAAATGGGCCACAGCGCTCGGACCTACCATCTGTTGCTCACCAGCAACCGGATGTGAGCATGAATGGAAAAATGGTGGCCAATTAAATGTTGCAGAGACAACACTCTCTCTTCATCTGGTGTTTTCAAGTAAATTCGTGTCAGCAAACATCCATGTGATTCTCACAAACATGGTTCCAAAGTAAATGCATATGGAAAACAGGGACCTACACACAAGCAAGCAACAAAGAGGAGAAGATGCAAAGAAAAGCTTTCATTGGTTTTGAAGACTAAACTCAACAATCTGGAGAAGCTTAGCTCTGTTCTCAGTGATAACTCCCTATAAATATAGAATGTCTTTTCTCAAGCTCAGCTGGGGGCCCAATCACCTGAAAGTGTCCTCTATTACCTCTGCAAAACTTTCGACTTCAGCTGAAGGAATAACTTTAAAGTAAAGATTTTTTTACCATACCTTGAAAAGCGTTCCATCATCTGATGCTCTCTAGGCTACTGCTACTTTAAATCAATGTTTTACAGTCTTATTATGACTGAAATCAGAATAGTACAGAAGTACAGTACATTTATTGTAGAAGGTAATCTCAGAATACATTTTAAAATAAAGAAAATTACAAAAGCAGTTGTGCCCCTTTGACATAATTTTACATTTTGTCACATTACAACTGCAAACCTAAATGTAAAAAAACACATTGTATAGAATTGAATGATTTAGGGCAGCCCAAGACAATGAAGAATTTTGAAGGTAGATAATACAAATCAACACCAAAATGTTTAGTTCCTTTTAATAACCATTTTATTATGTGCTATTCTTTCAAACAAAAACACTTTAGGGAAGTTCAAACACTGGAACAATTGTTGGAGCATAGATAATCTAGTATGACTTGTTCAACGCTGTTTTTGCAGCATCAAAAAATGTCTAACAAGATCTTAGGAATAAAACGTTTTTTTGATTTTAACATAACTTTTATAGGATTACATTAAACAGAGCAGTCTGGTAAACTAACATAATCACCTCTTTTAACTATTTCTTTATGTGGCAAGAAACAGACCCGTTCTCATCTGATATGCAACTTTTTTAGTGCATTACATGAGAAAATGTAAGATATACCACATGCAAAACAATGTCTGAGTTAATAGCAGCAGACTTCCTTGAAGTGAATGAGCAATGCACTTAATCTGCTTGTGCACAATTTTTGTGTATATAATAGATAGGGATTTATATATGTGTAGTTTAGTGCTTGATGTTTGAACCAAATGCTCATTCTTTTTTCGTGTTCCTCATAGCTTGGCTTTACCTATCATCTGTCATTCATTTCAGTTTAGTATTTAGCTGCTTAACTGTTGTCTATGCATTAAGACTGAATTTATTCTAAATTAATTATTATTAGGACATGTCTGAGTGTTAATAATCATATTTCCATTCATTGGTTAGCATAATACTGTACACAGTATGTGAGATAATGCTGTTTTTTCATGTAGACTATTAAGAGTTTTGCTGCAGCACTGTATGTCCTTAGTTGGACCCTTTCCAAAAACAAATCGAAAATATAAGTTTGCGAGGCTATTAAAAAACTGCAGAAACCTTGTCGGCTGTGATTCATCAATGATGATTTTGGCAGCAGCTTATGTAATGCAAATCAGCAATACTCCTATTCAGAATCAGTTAAGTGCTGAATTTGAATGTTTGTTTCTTTATAATTGTTGTTTTATAGTTTTCCATTTAAAATTACCTTGAAATACTGTTCTTGTGCCACAATATGGCAACATATTTCATCCTCTCATTTTACAGTTTTTATTATTTATTTTTTTAACTGGTTTTGTAAGAAAAAAAAAGAGCAGCAAGTATTTATTTTTTCCAAAACTCTAAAATTAATTCTTGAACTTTGTCTCTTTGGAGAATTTGAATGGGTCTTCGTATTTGTTTGACTATAACTATTTGTATGGTTCTTTGTTGTTCTAGATTATCTTCCTAGATTATGCATTATGTATATGTAATAATATATCTCTCATCTTTATTAATTAACATATTGTAGCCGATCGAGAGATACATGCATGAAAGATTTTCATCTTGTACGAAGGTACATTTTGTTTGTTCAAATAAATTAGTGTTTTAACACGCAAAGCTTTAGGCAATCAAGCAACCAATTATTCAATAATCTTCAACTTATTCTGAGGGCTTTTATTAAGAAGTCGTATATTTTGTATTTGGAATATTGCAAAACCAACCACTAGAAATCTTGGATTTTGTGACAGCCTTTCAACAGTAGATGGTGACGGAAACAAAGGAAACAAAGTCTTATATATATATATATATATATATATATATATATATATATATATATATATATAAGACTCATGAGGCTATATATAAATAGAGCTTTATAAATAGAGCTTCATTGTGAAGATGTATAACTGATAAACTCATTCCCACTCAGCTGCACAAATCAGAGCCCAGAAAGACAGTGGACAGTTGAAACGCTTGACCTCGTCTCACCTCTCAAAGAGGTTTGCGACCCTTACGGTCTCCCAGCTGCATTCATGTCGCTTGACACGAGGTTCAAAGTAATTTCTCCCTGATGTGTGTGGGAGTGGGCTGAGTTTCTGTGGGATGGAGAAAAGAGTAAATTAGGGGGTTTGTTCAGAACACTGTGTGGCCTTTTTGTGTGTGATCTTTTGTGTTGTGTCTACACGCAAAAAGCATGTTTTGAAATACATATAAGTCTTTGCTGTATATCTGTCTTTGTGTGTTATGACAGCTATCACTAAACTGAGCCAAACATCTGTCACAGCAGCCTACTCTCGGGTCAATCTATTTCACCACTGACTTTAGAAGAAGGAAAATAAGCACGTTCTCCTCTGGGAAGCCTAATAACAGGAAAATGATTTTTTCTTTTTTTCTTACAGATGCGATATACATACAAAAAAATACAACAGGCAACCTGTCCAACAAATCTTTACTTTCGAGGATGCTTTGCAATGTTGCTGTCAAAAGAAGCGTACAATCATTTTAAAAGACAGAAAGAGGGCATGGAAACCATGTTTTTTTTTGTAGCAACTATAAATAAATCCATTTACAGAGCCATAATACAAAGAGCGTACCTCTGAGATGACTGTTTTCACGTCAACAATGAAATGTGTGTTTTCTAAAAGGACACAGAGAATAGTGTGTGTGAACAGATGTAGGTTGATGCACCTCAAAGGACTCATCTTAACCTTATTTTCTCCTCACCATTTATTTCAGCACAAAGGCATTTTCTGTCGTCTACAAGACCCATTTAACACATGAGTGGCAGCAGGCTCGCGACTGCGCCGAAGGTTCATAAAATTGATGTACCTCGACATCAGGCTGACCTCTGTTAGATACTTCTGTCTGCTGGAGCTTTCTCAGACAAATGCAGCAGAAACCTTCCGCTCCATCTGATCCTGGCTTTTATTCTTTTATCAAACCTCATGGCTAATTTAGTTCTATTTAAGCCCCCGATAAATATGTGTGCTGCTCTAAGAAGCCATTTTATATATTCAGGGACTTCAGGAGGGTAATTGATGTTGTGTTTGAGTGGAAAAGGTTTTTTAAATCTGTTAGGAACGTTTTTCAATGGATTGATTTTATATTGCAATCTGCGTTAAAAAAAATATTGTATTAAATGATCCAAGTACCTCAGTTAGAGCTCTACTGAATTGACTTTCGTTAAAGTGGAAACCATTCAAACCATGTTTTAACATAATGGGGCTATATATATAAAATGTAGTAAGTGTTCTATTGTACTTTGCCATGCTACACCCTAGAATCAGCTTCATCCTATTATAATGTGATATTATAAATTTTGGCCAATCGACTCAATTGAAATCGAATATTAGTATCAAATCTTACTTAAAATAAAAATAAAATATCTTCTAGAGCAGCTGGAGGAGGTGTGTATGGATCGGGAAGTCTGGGCATCTCTGCTCAGACTGCTGCCTCCGCAACCCTGCACCCGATAAACCGGAAGAAAATGGATGGATGGATGGATGGATGGATGGA
>NW_015150835.1:17204-27348 GCF_000732505.1 Cyprinodon variegatus
GATGGATGGATGGATGGATGGATGGATGGATGGATGGATGGATGGATGGATGGATCTAACCAGCCAATTAACCAGGTGAGTCCAATCTGCACAGGTTGATTGACTGTGAATATTGGACTCACCTGCTTCAGTGGGTCGGTAGATCAAATACATGACATGGAGATAACCTGTTGACTCCACATTTCCCATCTCTGCCCCAATCAGAAGTTTTTTATTTGTTAAGAAAAGTTTAAAATTCCCATTATGTTTCGTTCCAGGTCATGATTTTATCCCACTTCTGATTGATTTTTTTTACAAAAATGTAAATTTTAGATATTATTGTTTGAAGCCTGAAATGTGTCTAAAAGTTCAAGTGGGCCGAATGCTTTCACAAGGCAATGTAGATTATATCACTGACTGTGATTATGCACTCGGTCAGCAGGTGGCTCCAAGAAAGCTCAAAGAAAGCCCTTTGCTGAAGCAATTGGATCAAGTGGTGCAATACCTCACGAGACCTCATCTCACCCTGACTACAAAATAATAATTAGGGGGATGCTGGAAAAATTACAGGACATGGCAGAGAACCTTAAGGGCAAGAAGGAAACAGGACAAAGAAGGTAAGACCTTAAGTTCATTAATCAAAGTCTTAAACACAGAGAACTACATGTTATCACCATTGGCTATCACTCTGCCACTGAAGGACTGGCAGAATCCTTCTCTTAAGCTTCAGTTGATAAGTCACAATGATGCACAGGTGATGAGTACACCTAAAAAGGATAACCCGTGCTCAATCAAAGCCTCTGGTAGATCTCTGCAAAAAAAAAAAACTGAAAAACCCCTTAAGCCTAACACAGGGTCAGGATGAGTTTGCATACTCAGGATGTCTGTCTATGGTGGATGAAATATGGAATCAAAGAAACCTCAACTCTCTAAACACTATATTTAGCCATTGCCATTTTCTCTTAATCATTTTTTGTTGTTGTTGTTGAAGTTTACAAAATGTACAAAATATTTAAGTTAATTTGGTGTATATGTATTTACAAAATATGCAGTTAATTTGTTGTATATTTTTTTGCAAATCCTCTACATCAAGCATTTATTGTTGCCTGTGGGTTCGTAGAGGCTTCACTGATTCATAAACATTAATTACCTTTACAGACATTTATGAGTTTGCTTTTAGCCATTCAACTGTGAGTTAGAGCAAGTAATGCGGAGAAAACCTTCCCATCAGTTACAGTTCTGTAGATGTTTTAATGAAATGAAACAAAGCAAAGCTGAGCAAGTGAAGCAAATAAGATCTATCAGCTATTGACTTCCTTGGCATTTTTTCAAATGCTGCAATAAAGCTCAAGACCTTCCATGTCATTGCCATGAAACTAAGGCTTTAATTTGTCATTGTGTGTTGTGCCAAGAAAGCATGCCAGCGAGGTGAATAAATAGGACACAAATGAGTTTCTCTAAAAAGAGCCTCGGCATATAGCAGTGAGCAGAAATAATTGATAAAATGCCCCTTAATGGGCTTTCCATTGTGGATTTCTTGAAATGACGGAAACATTTCTGCCGCTGAGTCAATTAGTAAAACTTTTCCTTTCTTTTGCCCATCCTCAGTTCTGAAAAGAGTCGGTGGAATTGCCACCACTGACCACAAAGAGAAAAAGCCTTTTATTATGCTAAGCCATATAGGCTTTAAAAGAAAATACAGGTTGTCTGTCTGCAAGCTATTTAGGACCTGAGACAAAGGGAGAAATGTCTGTCCCAGCAATCTTTTACCACCTTTGTAAAATTGTGTGAATTAATTAAATTGTTTATGAGTAGCATCAATTGCATTTATCTTGTATAGGGTAATGCAATACTGTATATGGACGAATTTCTAAGTAGGAGGGATAGCCAATCGCAGCAACAAAACACATAGTTTTTGCATCAGATCTGTATAGGATGCTATATGCACATTTCTTTCACCTCTTTATACAGTATTTTCTTTTGTTACAACCAAAAAGTTCAGTATATTTCATTAAGTTTTCAAAAGAAACACCCAGCAGGGTTTTTTGATGTTGTCTATTTTGGCAGTGGCTGACGTGGACATTTTAAGGGAGAGATATGAAAATCAGAAAAAAAAAATAATAATAATGTGTCTGTCAGTTGGAGCCTGAAAAAGTTTTGTATTCCTTTTATGCATGGGTTCACACTGTTTGGAAACTCTCTGTGCATATACAGTATAGCTACCGGGGAAGTAAAACAGGATCAATAAAACATTTCAACAAGCAGTTTATTTTACACATGATAGGAACTCAGAATTGCAGAAAACCGGTGAAGTAAAACACCACAAAATTTTTGAGTTTCAAAAAACACATGTGGAACAAGGATAGTTGTGAGGGACAATGTGATACACACTAAGCTTGAGGAACTCCTGTCTTTTACGAAATTGAAAAATAACTTTACAATAAACTCTGAGAATCAACTTTTACTTGCCTCGTAGTAGGAACCCTAAAGGGGAGCACCATTTTTTTTTATACAATGGCCCCTTGATTTTATGTCATTACATCATGTTCTACTCACCCATATTAGTTTTGTGTGTAGAAGGTCTTGGGTTCTATCCACAGGCTAGGGTTGTTTCTGCAAGGATTGTATGTTTACTGAATGTATTCTTTGGTTCTCTCCCATTTGGGTTCTATTCACAGTTCAAAAGCATGACCATCAGTTTAATCAGTCAACTTAGTTTTCCTAAGTTGTGAGTGTGTGGGTGTTTTGTTACATGTGCATGATGGTGGTGCATCTCTACTGTAGGTCACCCTGAAATGGACTGGCTACCCATCAAGGGTGCATCCTGCCTTTCCCCCATAGGCTGCTGCTGAAGATAGGCACCAGAATCAGTTCTTAAACAGGTGGTTTTTCAATGATTAATTTCTGCTTTGCCCCAACACTTTTCTCCTTAATTTCAAAAGCTTCTAATTATCTCTAGTTCAGTGGTGCCACCACTATGATTCTTGGTTTTGCAAGGGAATGTAAAGTGTCTTATTTATTTTGAACACACTTTGCATGCATTCTGAAGAGTGCATGATTGGTCCCATTTGGTACATTTTATTAATTTATTTTCTAATGACACTAGTACTTCCCCTATTTTTTAGGTTAGAACCTGCCTGACAAGGGACACAACTGAGCCCAGTGTACTCCTGTCCTGTTAAGTCTGTGGTGTTAACGTTATGTATGTTTAAAGACTACAAATGGCTACCTGTGATGACTTCATAAAAGAGCGTCAGGTCCAGGTAGTCCAGGTGACACTGATTGTTATGGGAAGCGCATGCCGGCCCGGAATAAATGAATAACGATGATAGAGTCTTTAAAAATAATACGAAAAAGTCTACTCTAACAATAATTACTCCTGCCTGCTTTTTTTGGTTAGCTCCTCTAATAAATTATGTTTCTATTTCTTGTCCTATCTATATTTTCATACAATCATCTATTTGAACTCTATTGATAACTGATCTAACATATTAATTTTTGTTAAGTGAAATACATTTCTTTCTAAACATACTGCGCCCTTGTTGTCTCCTTCTGTCAGTCATTGAGCCATGCTGTAACACTTTTTGGTTTAACCAACAACAAGATTATTTTTGCTCTGAGAAAAAGAAGATAGTAGAGAAAACAACCAGATATTTTTCTAACATGTTTTCCTACCTGAGCTGTAGATCTTTGTAAGTCTTTTAAGATAACCATGGGAGTCTTTGCTGCTTCGCCACACCCTTACCCTGGTTCTTTGCAGTGTTACAAGGTCTCTATAATCCAGTATTTTTAGCAAATCTCAAAATCTTCAAAGGACAGTTTCTTATGCTTATTCTGAGACTAAGTAAAAATACATGTTGACAATCCTAAAATGGGACTACTGCAGGCAGTTTAAAGATAACAGATTGAAGGGGGATTGATTTCAACTTTTCTCTATAAATGTATCCTGTCAAGGTTTGGGTGAGGAGATTTAATGGGGAAAAAACAGTAAACAAAGGCAGGAATCCCAAAAAAAAAACCAACTAATAATGTAAAACAAACCAGAACTATGGAGACATCTGGGGAAACCAAACACGAGGAGCCAGAGAGAGACGAGGTAGGTAGATAACGGCATGGGAAGACAGCAAAGACAAGGAACCAACAAAGAGTGACAGCAGAGGGAGAGTAGCCTATATGTAGCTGACTGAGACAAAGGCAGGGTTAATGAGCGGATAAGGAGCAGGTGTGAGTGGAGACAACGAGGAAGCCAAGGGAAAAGGAACACATACAAGAGGGCAACAGAGGACAACAACAGAAAAACCTGAGAATTAACATAAATCTAGAAACTACAACAAAATAGAAGTTAAACCAATAAAACTAGAAAACAAGGAGCAAAGTAAAGCAAAACAGAACCGAGAACATGACATATCCCACCTTTCAAGCTGGTTTAATAAAAACGAATTGATCACATGTAAAACAGATATATTACACAGAGTTTTGTGGGTGTTTGTAATTTATAAAAGTGTAAATGATTTTAAGGCGTATTATTAATTTTGCAAAGCACTTGATTCTGTGAATTTGTCATGGTTAATAACACACACTGTTCCTTCAACTTATGCGTATATTGTATATGCATACAGTACATACATACTAAAGACCTCCTATGTCTATATATGGCCGGTAACTAAAAAAACAAAAAACAAAGAGTGCTGATGGCATTAGGCAGTATTAATCCAAAGACCCAGCTGCCCACCAGCTCCCAGTAAACCTTTCTACTGGGAGCTGTCCCTTCTGGGACCGCCATAGAAGCCCCCCCCCAAACCTCTGGGGAGTGCTTAGTGTCTTGTCAACTATTGTGGGCCTAATGGTCCCCCGCAGTCACACTCAGCATTCATGGTTAGCCATTATACTGGTGGCGAAACCAATCACTTTGCCACGCCTGTTGAAGTTAAGAGGGGGGATGGAGACTCCTGTTGAGACTACAAGAGCGCTTAGATCTCAGTACTCGGACTCAGACCTCTCTGGTTAAGCCTAATCTATTTTCCAGTTTTTTGTTCCCCTGCCACACCCCTCCCTCTATCTTTTTCTCTCTAGTCAGTTGCTGAGCTGTTGGGCTGACAGAACCCTCCAGCCTCACCAGAAGTTGCCACCTGTCCGCTTTACAGAAAATGGAAGGTCAAACAAAGACACAGCAGCATATAAGACCATGAGCAGCTGTTATATACACAAAGCTGGGGTGGAATCCAACAAATCATATTTACTCACTTTACTGTGATTAGAAAATTAATTTGTATATGTATACAAAGGTTTTCAAATTAGAATACTTTCTTCTACTTGAGTATGCCATAAATTAGGAATCATACATAACATATAAACCAATTTACATATGAACCATGTAACTCAATTTAAACGGAGCTAATTAGAGGCTATTTTTAACAAACATGAATACTTCTAACCTGAGAAGAACTAATCAATAATACACTCATAGGCACACATGTTCTGCAGTTCCTTAGTGTTCACCCCAACATTTCTACAGACTTAAAGTCATCCCATCAATGCCATCATCAGTAAATCTGTAAAACACTTTGATGCCACAGCTGTCTCTTAGGTGCACATGGACTAATTATTATGACTTCTCTTTGTGTGGAGATCGTACACCAGTGACCCGATGCGCAACATCACAGTGAGTTCAAAGGATTGACACTGTCAGAGGAAACCCCAGAAGGGGCTCATATGAGTTAGAGTACAGCCTTGGATATGCAAAACCCTCCATCCTACCCTTCACTAATGTCTTTTTTTTTTTCTCAGAGCCCTGAGCTCTGAAAAGAAGAGGCAATATCACCTCGAGCCTGTAGATTTTTAATTCAGACTGGAGACGCACGTACACCCTCAAGAATAGAAAACACAGTTTAACATCAGGTTGCACGCTCACATATGTATGAAAACTTTAACAGAGGGCTTTTGAGATCAATTCGGGTTCGTGTGCAGTTAGACAGGTGAAGTGATGATTGAATGTTAGAGAACAAAGAGAGATTTTGTCTTCAGGGGGAAACGAGTGAGGAGTCAGATTACAGTTTGAAAACTTAGATAACTTGGAAAGTTTTTATTTTCCACTTAACCTGAATTGCTGCAGTAAATGTTATTTAATAAAGGATCTATCCAGCATTTCTTGGCAGAACCACAAATGGCATATAAGTGTACTTAAAATGTAATAATGTTGGGCATGTATTGTAAAATCTGATTTACTCTCTGAAGCAATGAACACTGTTTTGTCATTGGACTCACCAATGGTTCCTTATCAAAAATAGATCATTGCTCTGATTTTTTGTGGTCTTGAAATGAAGTTATTTATATAATAAAATATCCTTTATTTTGCTCTAGTGGGGAACTTCAGGTGTTTAAGCAGCAAGTTATGGAAGATTTTACAAGAGAAGGAAAATAACTGTGTATTTATTAAAGATGTAATTTTTAGATAAAATAAAATAACTTTGTTGGGGGATTTTAAAACATCACAAAATGTACAGATATTATTTTCAATAAATGACAACAGACTGTTTTCATATAAATAAAAAGAAAAAATGATAACAGCAGGGAAATCTATGAAGATTCTAAGTCATGCAGGTAATGGTAAGGTTTGAAAAGTTCGGTTTAACAGCAGGGATGTAAGCAAGTTATTAAGCTTGTAGGGAGCGGTGATGGTCTCTCTGTAATGCATCTTTCTGGTTCTGCTAAGTTTCAAGCATTGGTGGGAGACATGGTCCAAAGGTGATATTAAGTTTTTCTACTCTGTTTGCTCCTAACCTTTCCCTGAAGTCGAGGGGGTGTCCTACGACAGGGCTGACCTTCTTTGATAATTATCTAACCTCTTCCCCTCAGCAGTACTTGAGCTGTTGCTGCAACAAACTAAACAATAGTGGATGGCTGTTGCCATCGCAGAGTGAAAAATGCTCTTTAGGAGTGTCCCCCGCACTCCTCAAGATCTGAGTCGGTGAGGGTCGACTCTGACGCTTCTTGTAAGGAGCACAATTTATTGTTCAGGTGAGCAGCCAGGTACCCAACCATCTATCTCTATTATGAAAGTTTTTATACTTGTAACTTGTGTTGGAATAAAAACTTTAAAGCATAAAAACTGTATTGCTTTTATTTTCATTACTTATTTAACTTTAATCCAACACAAGCCAAGAACCTTGAAGGTTTATTATCATCTGTTTAAAGCATCAGGCATGATTGAGATAAATGAATAAAAGTATCATTAATTGACAAAATCCAATACCAAAAAATTTAAATCCTTTAAAAGAGTTTTGTTTTATGCAGAATGTTGTGGGTGTTTATTTATCTTCATTCTTAATGAGTGATTGCTTTGTTCAACAGACTCATGGTCCACAAAGAGATGATACACAACACAAAGAGTTAATACACAACAACATGTCACAAAATATAAATATAAAATAAATCTTATAAGAGACTTGCATACCTATGTTGCCACACTGTCGACCGTTCCCTTAGCTTCCCTTACTTAAAGAGGGATATGAAAACATGAATGTAATATCTAATAATCTGAAACCCAAATTTTCAGCTTCTCTGAGAATTTAAATATAATCTAAGGCAAAAAAAATGATGTCTAATATAGAAATGAATGAGACAGCAGATATTCACACATCCATAAAGACATCTAGATTCAGAAGCTTTATGTGTTAGGGCAATCAGAAATGTTCTGAACATGCTTTTACTCTCAGCCCTGTGTCACATAAAATCTGAATAGGCAGTGATTATTGATCTTTGCTGGAACTGAATCAAGCAACCATAAAGCAAATTCACAGAGATGTTTAGCAGCCATTTAAGAACACAGCACAGATATGTTTTGCTAATGCAGCTCTCTGTCTCTTGCACCTTAAATTTGTAGCATAGTTGTTTTGAGGATAACTGCATGGACTAAAAACAGGACTTAACTTTGAAAGTAAAAAAATGGGTTCTTCGGCATCAGGAAATGTAATGAATACTTATTTTGTTTATATGCATTTTTGATACACTCACAAAAACACAGGGTAAGCAGCAAAATGTAATGATCTACTTTCAACAAAACAAAAAATTGTTGTATATACTATCTTTATTCGTGATAATGTATTTCTTTAGAATTAGATTTTGGTGAATGAATAGTACGTAGGATGATTCAAAAGCAGGGTTAAATTTTACACTAATTTCTGATTAAGTAAAACCCTCTCACTTAACAACTGGTGTGTGTTTTCCACTCAATTTTTGACTGAAGAGGTAGAAATTGTACAAAAGGGAAATGAAATGAGTGATCTTGTCTAGAGGATTTTGTGTCTCAAAGATCTATCCTCGTTATCACATATACTGATGAAGATGCTCAGTCATCCAGGTCATAGTTATGCCATAAAAGTAAAAAAAAAATCCACTGGACTTGGTTTCCAAGATTCGAAGATGTTTCGCCACCTCTCCAGGAAGCTTTCTCAATTCAAATGTTTAGCTGCCAGTTAAATGTCAAATTGGCATTTGAATTGAGAAAGGTTCCTAGAGAGGTGGCGAAACGTCTTCAGATCTTGGAAACTTGGAAGTCCAGTGGATTTCTTTTTTACTTTTACGGAAGTTATCACATATAGGAGCATATATACAGCAGCTGAAATAAGTATTGAACATGCCCTTTTTTTTATCAGTAAATATATTTCTAGAGGTGCTATTGGCATTACATTTGAACCAGATGATGATAACAAGCTATGTAATCTAAATCTACACATACAAAATAATCAAACCACAGATATCCAGAAATTAAGTTATTTGTAATAAAGTTAATTGCAACAGTGAAAAAGTATGTTGCTGGCAAAGTATTATTTAATACTTTGCCAACAAAAGCCTTTGTTGCGAATTACAGCTTCAAGACACCTCCTCTATGCAGAAATAGTCTTATGTATTGCTCAGCTGTGATTTTGGCCCATTCTTCCACACAGTCTTCAAATGTTGAAGGTTTCGTGGGCCCCTTCTATGAACTCTGACCTTTAGTTCTTTTTATAGATTTTCTGCTGGATTCAAGTCAGGTGATTACTGGGCCATTCTAGAAGCTTTATTTTCTTTCTCAGAAACCAATCGAGAGTTTCCTTGGCTGTGTTTTCAATACAGTCTCATCCCCCATCTCCTCACATATTGACGCTTGGTCAAGTCTCCTGCACTTCAACTGCTGATGCGACGGGAATACCCCTCTCGTCAGTAACTGACTCTCAGGGTTCATGACAGACTGAAGCAGGAACTTCCAAAAATTTTTCCATGAGCTGTGAAGTAAAAACTTACCACTTAGCGTCCCGTACCCTAACCCCTTAACCTAAAGATAGAGTAGTATACAGTTTGCATACTTTTCTAAAGTTACCAAAGTTTAATTTTGTAGCCCACATTTTATTTTCGTGGGTGACGTGATACACTGTCTGCAAGCCTGTAATTTACCCTGCATGTCAAATACTAAGGGGTACTGCCTTGTCATCAGTATGTGAGGAGTTGTGAGGGACAATGTGTTTGTGTGTTTGGGCTCATTGTCTTGCTGAAAGATTTCTAACAAGAATATCTCTGTAAAAACAATTGGGTGGGAACCATGGAAAGTCAGCTCCAAATTCTGAGTCTCAAAATATGTTAACCATTTCTAGGGAACAGATGTAGGGTGTCTGGCTTTCCATTCAGCTGTAACCTCTAATATGTTCAAGATCAGGTCAGGGACAGAGTTTGCCGCCAAGGTTGCTCTATGTCCTTTATAGCATTGTGCAAAACAAAATTACCAAAAAGCAAAGTGTGCTGTATGTTGGTGAAGACTCTCAGTCATCCAGGTCATACTCATTCCAAAAAATGAAAGTTAAAAACAATCCACTGGACTTTGTTTCCAATTCAAAATGTCAAGACTAGCGTTGACTTTGAGTTTTTAATACAGTATCCTGATGGGTATAAACTGACGAAACAAACAAACTGATGAAACGAAGTGACGAAACAAAGTCCAGTGGATTGTTTTTATAACTTTCTTTTTTTGGAACAAAGTGTGCTTGTTTTTGCAATATAAATTTTTCATAGCTTTCTTGCTGGTTTAGTCAAATGGGAGTCAGAGCCCTGATTAGCTGGTCACAATGCATAAATGCATATCTCTCTCTCTCTCTCTCTTTCTCTCTCTCTCTCTCTCTCTCTCTCTCTCTCT
>NW_015150835.1:27533-29287 GCF_000732505.1 Cyprinodon variegatus
AGAGAGAGAGAGAGAGAGAGAGAGAGAGAGAGAGACCTGGGTAATGCCTTGAAAGTTGCTGATCTGATTTAAATGAAAATTTTAAATTCTTTGATCCATTAAACCTTTAATTGAAATATACGCAGTGGACTTTTTAAATCTTTGCTCATCTTTTTGATATCAAAACAACCAAAACATTTAGACCAGTTAGAAGACATAGAAGAAGTGGCTTTCCCAGGCCACTGTTTATACAAGAGTATCATTGGCAGTAGGTTGTAACTATGAAAAATCAAATGACAGAGGGCATTTTGGAAACTCCTGAGGGACATCTGTGTGCTTTTCTCTTCAAATATCTTTCTTAAGTCATTTCTTTGTCTCTCATAAGCCACAACAATTGTAGAAAGTGTAGGGATGTGGTTATTTGTGTATTTGCATATATGTATTTACAGTTTATGACTGTTCTAAAAGGTATAAGAAGCAAAGAGACAAATTAAAGCCCGATCTGGACATAAAAGAAGCTCACTTATAAATAAACACACACACACACACACACACACACACACCAAACAGACAGACACCCGGTCCATGTTGATTCTCAGTCGTCTAGGTGGGATGTTGCTCCCTGCAGCATTACTTGCAGCCATGTCAGAGGGCACCATTAAAATTCAGCATCATTTCACCCATTCCCCCTCCTTCACATTGAGCAAGGAAGTGTTTTAGCTTTCTGCACACGCATTAAACAGCAACAACAAACAGCTATCCCAGTTCTTCCAAATTCTCTGGAGTGCACTTTACACACCACAGTGTTTAAAGCGACAATGGTTTTGTATTGTTGTATCAAAAGATAGATTTTTCCCAAACGATTTTATAGTGCAAAAAAATCTCTTTTCATCTCTTTTCTTTTTAAGGTTCAAGGATGTTACACTCTGTAGCAGCACTGTTGTTAAACCCTTTAACAATTTCTCTTCTATCATTAAGTATCCCGTTTAAAATGCCTCTCACTTCATTCTGCAAAAACATGGAGAAAACAATTATGTATATTAATGGGCTTGCAGAGAATCTGCGGCAAAAGGTTCTTCGTAGCCTTCATTCTTATCTTTTCTTTGGGACTTGAAAGAGAAAAACGGGACAGTTGCCTAAATGGTTATACATTTTCTTCCAAACCCACCTAAAGGCCTTTGACAACTCACAGATGAAATGACAAGTAAAGCTGGGGACGGCCTTAAAAAGGTAAAGAATTATTCTGAAACATGGACAAGATGCGTCTGGACAAGATAATTGCTATTGAATGAAAGAGTATTAACACAGCTAACATTTGCATGAATAATTAATCTGAATGAAGATGACAAACCTACAGAACCATGCCTTTACATGAATGCATCACAATGGTGCAATATTACTGTCTGTGTTTATAACTTCCTCAACCATACCACGCTTCTACAAGGGTCCAGTTATACTATAATTATACTATAATTTAACCAGGCACTTTAATAAGGTTCTGATGCTGGGGGATGGTGTAAGGAAATTGGTTGGTTAACAACACGAAACAACTAAACATTTAGACTCATCCACTTCTCACATGAGCAACCTTGACCTTGGACTAAATAATCAATGCAGAAATAAAAATAGTAGATTTGCAAAATTGATTAGCAGAAAGTAAAAGGCCATGTTTAGAAGCCCTTCAGCAAATACTGTGTTATAAAATATCTAGGAATAGAAAAAAAAATCGTAGGCCCTAGTTTTGTGTGCAGGCAAATATAGAGAGAAAGAGAAAG
>NW_015150835.1:29378-42420 GCF_000732505.1 Cyprinodon variegatus
AATCTTAGGCTCTAGTTTTGTGTGCAGGCAAATATAGAGAGAAAGAGAAAGCAAGTGGTAGATATTCTATGAAAAAATGATGAACAGAACTTGGAAGAAAAAATCAAAAGAAACACAAGGAGCCAGGGAGGAACAAAACGGGAATTCACTGAATATCAGGACTAGGGGAAATACTATATAGATAACAAGAAGAACCAAAGAGGAGTGAGAGTAAGAGAGGTTTTTTTAATACTGGGAGTGAATGATGAAACGATAGTATGCAGGTGTGAGAGGAGAGACCAAGGGGGAGACCGAGGAGAGAGAGTGGCAGCAGAATCTAACATCAACATAGAACAAAGTAGAGACAAGGAATACATAAACTAGAATAATAATGAAAACCTAGAAACTAAGGAAATGGAAGACAACAACAATAAAAACTAGAGTGAAGCCACCAAAATAACCCAAAAAGCTCAGATCCTAACACCTAGATTATCAAACACTATGGTTTCTAGATTGGAAATGTTTTGGTAGTGGGAGAAATTTCTGTTCAGATATCAGGGGTAGATATGAACCCCTTCTCCCCCCCCCAAAAAAAAAAAAAAAATTATGAAATGCATAATCTTTAACAGCTTTGGTTTACATAAACAAACAGGGAAAACTTTGAATTTCAATATGTTTTTTTTTTTTTTTACTTTTAACATTTGTAGTGAGAGAAAAGTATTTAACTCTTCACCAGTTAAAGAAACAGAGAGCGATGAATTTGACTCAGTCGGCACTTTATTTTAATATTTTTGCATAGAGTTCATCATACAGCCCTTATGCTTGGTAATCAGCCCTGTTCAGATCTAGACAGTTTTCTTCCTTCTTAAAATGAGGAAAAAGCTGTGAAGGTTGTGTCAGAGTTAAAACAAATTACACACACTTTGGTTAAACAATAACAATTCTTGAGAAAGAATTTCGCTTGTTATGGAATAAGTATTCCTTCTATGCAAAACACTTCTCACTCACACATTTTGTGGCCTTGCAGGTGAAACAGACTTAATAAAAAAAATTCACTGGATAAATTGCATAAAAAAATATATGAAACAAGGGAAATCCAAATTTTCCAACCACAAATTTCATTTCAAAAAACGATACTTTATCAGTTATCCTAAAAATGTTTTAACTGTTTTGCATTAGCTTTGTTTGTTACATTATCTAAATACTTTTTATGTTTTTGCACCATCTGAATTCTTTGTCGATATCTTTCTCTTATTATGACATATTTTTCTTGCTATTGGTGTACACATGTGCAGTATGCATATTATTTCTTTGTGCTCATAGCTGGGAATATATTTGAATCTCAAGATATACACTTTCTTATATATCTGTGGGCTTATTTATCAAGAGTGCCAAGCTGATGCAGCCTTGCAAAGAATCCATTCTGTGTGGAAGGTGAAAAAAAATTGGGTAGAAAGCACTCATGAAGATTTCAGCAGACTCTGGTATCTTTGAAATAGTTCTTTTCAAAAGCACCATGCTGTGTATCCATACATATTTCATCTCTATTGCTCTGTGCATTCTCAGAGGGGCGTTGGGAATTATTTATGTGGTCAGAGAAGAGAAAAGAGATAAAGGAAAAAAGAGATAAAGAGAACCACAGAAGCAGAAAGACAGGTCTGGGAGAAAAAAAAATTACTTAGGGCAAACGCCAAAGAGATATGTGCTCAACTAATTAAACATCTAAATTAAGTCATTAAGTCTGTGGCCTTTTTTTATCCCACTGCCTCTGGTTAAAAATAATTAAATCTCCCCCAAGCCTCGCTCTGATGCTCTCTTTCACTCTGCCTCCACACAACTTTCCTGCCTTGTATCATAATAAAACTAAAGACGTTGGCCAAAGGCCCTGCTATGGTGCATCAGTCTGCTCCTCTCATGCTGATTTCCTTGAGCGTATTGCTGGCATTCAAACAAACAGTTGTATTGTTCGATGCTGCATAGATACACTCACTGACCGATCTCAGGGTGTCATAAAAATTGCAAAACACCTGCGCTGGGAGAGGCGGTATTGGGTAGGAAGTCATGTATAATGCATGTCTTAGTGGGGGGTTATGGTCTAGTATGGATCTATGTGTGGGGGATAAAAGCATCTGTTTATGATTAGACAGAGTGTCAAAGATAGATCTGTGCTTAGATGGCAACACAGGAATATGAACACTTCTTTATACATTAAAATAACACATCATAAGCCGATGCAGTCAGTACTAAATACAGTATATCACAAAGAACTGGGAAGTATACAAAATTCAACATTTTGCCTACAGAGTCTACAGTTCTCTAAAGGTCTTGTTGTTAAAAATGTTGCCAACCACTGTTAGTCATTACCATGGAAAATAACAGCATCCCCACACTAGTGTCTTTGCCACCGCAGTGTTTCGGTGAGAGGATTGTTTGTTCAGGTTGATGTAGGGTTGTAGTTTTTACACCATAGTCAGCGTTTTGCATGTACACCCCTTTACAGTTAACAACAACCTCAATAAATCAATGACCATTGGCTGGTTAACATATGCATTGCTCTTTTTTACTTTCAAAGATTGGGATATTGTGTTATACCCTAACTCTACTTTAAACTAGGTGAGATAATTCTATGTCGTGCTTGTTCATCCACTCTAAAAAAAAAATGAGTTAGACATATTATTTAAAATATGTTCAATAGCCTGAGTTTTAGTTAGCTACTTGCATTGCACACATTTAGTTAACTTTATTTGTGAATTTGTTATATTTTGGTTAAAATAACATTGATTAATTTCCTTTTCATTGAGTTGCCAGTTTCCTTTGGAGCCACTGCTGGAGGCTACAATGAGCTCCAGCGTTCTTCTCCTTATATGGTCATTGCAGCCTAATCAGCGGGTCATACCACTTGTAATGGGAGGGGAAATTTGTTTATCATTTCTTTATATATTATTTGTTATGGACAGTTGTGCTATATTTGTTCATTTTAAAAAGTACTTCGTGTCATGCCATTTGCTATTGAACACATTTGAATAAACAAAAAAAAAGAATGTATATTAACAACAAAATACAACCCCTTACTAAACTTGATATGATCTATATCAGCAAGTTTTTGCAAAACTAAAGTAAAATGTAGAAAAACATCAAAAATTGCAATGTCCTAACAGGGTTATTGTCTGCAACTAGTTTCTGAGGTCTTAACAGGTGCATCTATGCTGGGATTAATGAGATTTAAATTTAAAATCTGATCCAGAAATTTGTAAACCCCCTAAAGATAATTATTGCCACTGGATTTTATTTAAGAGATTTAAAGTAAATTGAATGAAAACTTTTACTTTTAGAAGTATCCAAAATATATGTGTTATTTTTCCTATATGCATTTTGCAATTATACATATTTACATATGTGGCTCTTATCATACAACTCTAGAAAGAAATGAAGGGATATGGATGCTTTAGCAAGGATTTGTTGAAAACAATACAAATAATTGTTCTAGGCTGAATTTGTCAACAAACACAAATGGTCTCATTGTGCATCTCAGACAAGTGACATTAACTTACTGAGAGGAGGGAAAAAAGACAAAAGAATAAGGATGTATATGCGAATTAGCAGGGGGGGCATATTTGTCAATTAGTATGCAAATGCATGCGAGTGCCACCCTCAGATATCCAATCAGGCTGTCATCTCAGCAGGGGTCGTGATTATGAAGTCCTTATGAAGTGGGGCTCTTAAGACTGCTATGCAAAATAAGGGACAGGGCAGACTGGGGACAGGATGGCTCTGTGTTGGCATGACAGCATCTCATTTGATATTCCTGATGTACATGCACGTGTCATTATTACACAGCCACTGATAAGCCTTTTTTTATTTGTTTTCTTTGAACTCGACCAGCTTTAACATCTTTAAGGATGTCGTAATCTTATTAAACATGTATCTTTTGCTGATTCCGCAAGCCCAAAATATGGTGAAGGAGCAGAACTATGGCTAGTTCTGAAATAAAACATAAGTCTGTGTACAGGGTCTGCAATATTTAAATTAAAATGATGCATTACCATATCTCCTAATTTTTTATTTTTTTTTTTTGTCATTATGCAGTTCACAAAATTCTCTCCTTAGCACTTTGAAACCTCGAAAGAGTTTAGGAAACAGATCTTAAATTGATAAAGTCGTGCTCCCTTATGAAAATGGTCCACTGAAACCAAATGCAGACTTTGCATCATGCAAATTAAATTATGTTTTTGTTGAATAATTTTAGAACCATAAGCTTAAGCTTAATTTAAAAGTAATCATGCTTCTAACTTCAAGGGCCCATTTTTCAAATATTCCATATAAAAAGAAGTAAACTAGGTGTGAAATATTTTCAAAAAGATGAAATAAGTGCTTGTGTTGTGACTGATCTATAAAGATTCCTGCTCCAATGTTAAGACATGCAAACAGATTTGATTTCCTGCATTAGAATAAGAAGATTGACTGTTCTACTATGCTTATGTCAAACCAATACAAAAAAAGTAAAGAAAATGATCATGAATAATATAACCAAACAAAACGGCTCAAGGCTCTTTTGACGTTTTATTTTTTTTTTTTATGTCAGTCATTTATTCTAATTTGGTTTATTGCTACAAGCATTAGCTTTCGATGGTCTACTTGATGTTTTTTCCGTAATAATTTTGATATACTCATTTTATGTTTGATGGTCCAAATACATTCACATGTTCACAGGTTCTCCACTGTCTGGGATTGCATCAATACTTCCTTTGTAGTAACATTTGCAGATATGGCCGCAGTCATGGCTTGAGAAGTACTAAAAACGAAATTAGTTCAAAAAACTGCTTTACACGTCATAATAACTTACATTTTCATGTTCTTCACTTACTAATTTAGGGCAGTTGGTCATTAGAATATGTTCTGCATACTGATAAAGGCACACAGGCACAAAAAAGGTTTGCACACACTGTCTGTTGAATACAAAAGCTGATTTTCAAAAGGTTCACGTCTTAAAGTACTTGTAAATATGTTTGTATGTGCAGAGTAGATCTTTAATGAAGGTGCAAAGTCCTTTGCGTTTTCAATTCAGCAGAAAGCATGTGCAAACTTTTTTTGCGTGTGTGCCTACACCAATATATAGATCATAAACTAATGACCAAATAGCGCAAACCCTAACTACATGTAAACCTCACCTCATTTTTCTTTGAGGCCACTCTCCAACTGCCTGTAGAAAATGCAATCTTATTTTAACTGGGGGAACCAAATCGGTTTACATCTCTTAATCTTTGGGCAGCCAATTTTTTTAGGTCATCGGCAACACACCCACTGATTGCACACATAAAAATAAAAAAAAATAGCATGTTTGATTTAGCACATCTTTGGAGACCAAGCCCTATATGGGCTGTTTTGATTGGGAATTAAATTGGGACCCATACAAATTAAATTGAATGGATGAAAAGACTTTACTATTATCCATAGCAAAAAAAAAAACGTAACTTATTTGGATGCTACCCTCTGTGTATGAGTTGGGGCTTGTAGAGAAAGGAAAGACATTATGCTGGTTGTACGGGCATTTAATTTATATTTGCCAATTGCCATACATGGCCTTGAGTTCTACTTTTTTTTTTTTTATTATCGTTGTAATTTGGGGTTTTGAAAATTGTAATATGATCTTTTTCTTTGTTGTTTAAACATAATGAGAAAAATGTCAAAATAAATGTCAGCATGAATTAAGAAATTATTTATAGAAAAGAAACAAAAAAACATAATAAACAAAGTACAAGTCAGCTGAAAAGTGTGAATGTTAGACACGCAATGAATGTGCTGATGTCAGAAACCAAAAATTATTCCTACATTGCAGAGCATATTGCATTAGTGGCGTAGATTTACCTTGTTTCTGCAATTTTGCATATCTTCCTCTTCATTTTATTTTCTGTTTGCCTTAATTCTCACTCACCTACTGTTTTTGGACACATGTTCCTTCTCATTCTGTTATCTTTATATTTTATGCAAAGAGTATGTTCGAAATGTATTTAGTTTTAGCCCTCTTTAGAATTAACGTTCTGTAAGGCTTTGATACTCATTATATAGAGTAAAAAATAGCTTACCTTGATCTCCTAAAGGTAACACGGTTACATTTACTTCTTTAATCATACTCCAACATATATGTAAGAGAGAATGTAAGAGAATACTATCAAAACATCTTTAAAATTTCAAAGAAAATCTGTCTTTTCATCATCATAGGAGACGCTTCGGCAATATCCCCCCAACCCCCTGTTTGCTGATACACTTTCTTCTTTTTTTATATTTTTTGTCACATTCTGTACCTTTTGCTTTGACTCAGTCTTGGGCATACCTGAGTCAGACATGCACTACTTGTATGAGTATGTGTGTGGGCTCTATCCAGCTGTCACAGGGGGAAATGGCTTGTGAGAGGTTAAAGCTTTGTCTTGTCATAATGAAAGGTTGGTGCAATGGAGAGATCTGAATGCAATGAAATGTGAGGGACAGGAGAGATGTGGGAGAAAGAGATGGAGAAGGGAGGGGAAGAGAACAAGAAAGGAAAAATAACTGGAGAGGTGGAAAAACGGAGATCAGAGCCACTCAAGCGACGCCCTGGTGAAGTCGAACCATTTTTCCCCCCATGTAGTCAATCAGGCAAGTGACAGACTGCCGGTGACAAATTCTATATTTGAGTTCTTTTTCTATTGTTAAACCCACATTTCAGTAGCTAACGAACCTCAGTGTTTACATTCAGACACAGAGCCTCAAACATACAAATCTGTATAATGGTTTCAAACAAAGGCAATGTTTTAAGATTATAAAATGCCTCTTAAAGATTTTTGAAGTACATCTTGCATTGATGTTTAAAATATGTGTTTTGTTTTAAGATTTTTTTCCAAGCTCTCTCAACATTACAATGCTCCAAGAGTATACCACAGCTCCCCCTAGTGGGAGGTATAACCCCAACCATAAAGAGTGTGTTCTTCAAATGTTACCAGCAATAACCTGGTGCCACTTTGATTTTACGGTGGTTAAATATGTTGGTTGGTCTGTTTTTCTTTTAATTCTCCACAACCACAAGTGTCTCCTGCTACCAGAAGAGGAGCCTCTCATTTTACAGCTCTTCAGCTGGGTTTTGGAAAGGTAAAATGCCAAAGGGCACCGCTTCTTTGCAGCTCACCCTGAGGGGTGACACCAAAGTGGCACTTGAGCTGCGCGCAGGGGCTTTCAGGATGAGCAGAAGGGCACTCTGGATGATCAGAGGAAAACCATGACAAAACAAGAGGGGAACAAGTGTCGGGCTGCCACAGAGGGCTAAGTGTTCCTCTGCTCAAACAGAACCTCTATTGTGACTAAGATCATGTTCTACAAATTGAAAACAGATCAGTAAAAAATTGAGAATCAAAACTGAGCCCCTCTTTTAGATATATTTGCTGATGCATATTGCAATTTGATTTACAAAGTGGGAATAACATGACTCTTTGTGCCCAGTGTGAAAATGACCACACTGAAATACTTTTTTATTTGATATATATTGTGTTTAATGGTGGTATAAAATACTCAAAAGACATAAAATGCTGATCACACTTATGGTCCCCTCTTTTCAAGATGAAAGAAAGAAAAAAAGCCATTTTTCATAGTAGTAGATAATCTAAGATACAGAAAGAAACCACTTTTTAATAAAAGGATTTAAACGAACACGGCTGAAACAAAGTGCTAAACGTAGCAGTGAACTATTAAAAATAAATTAAAAGAACAGAAATATAGATATAAAGCATATAAGAAATAGAACAATAAAACAGATTTAAAACAAGCAATGTCAAACTGATTCTTGCCAAATTTAAAGAATACCTCTAGCTGTCAAAAATTGTGATTTTGATAGAAATGGGTTGATTTATGTTTCGGTCCTGACCAGTCAGATAACAGAAAACAAATCTTTTTCATTTAGTGACCACCTCATACATGCTGTAATTACAAAACCTGCAAACTAACAAAAAAAAAGTTTGATAGCTCTTGTGATTCAGACACCACCTAAATATTTTTCAGTTACAATAGATTTTAAATCTGATTTTTATCCTTTATTTGGAAAGCAGAACATTTAATTATGCAAATAATAACTGTTATAACAACGTAAACATAAATATTTGAGAAATGTTCACTATTAATGGTACAGGCAGGTCAATATTTACACATGTAAAGCAGTTACATTCCGCCAGAGAAAACTCAGATTAAACATTATAAATTCATTTTCATGTGTTTAACATGTGTTTACCAAAAACAGAGATAAACTAATGATACCTCAGTTTTCTTCAACAGTCAAAAGCAGCTCTAAAGAAATGGGTTTTTAACTTTGACTTAAAGGATTTCAGGCTTTCAGCAGTTTTACAGTCTTCTGGGAATTTGTTCCAGATCAGTGGAGCGTAGGAACTAAATGCTGCTTCTCCATGTTTGGTTCTAGTTCTGGGTGTACAGAGTAGGCTTGAACTAGAGGAACTGAGTGGTCTGGGAGGTTAAAGCTCGATAACAAATCTATTATGTATTGAGGTGCTGACCCATTTAGTGATTTAATGACTAACAGAAGGATTTTAAAGTCTATTCTATGAGCTACAGGAAGCCAGTGGAATGATCTCAGAACTGGGCTGATTTGCTCTGCTGCAACAGAGACAGACTTTTTAGGCAAACATATAAAAACACTGTCGCAGTAATCAGTTCTGCTAAAGATTGATGCATGAATTAGTTTTTCTATATCCTAATTGGACATTAGTCCTTTAATCCTGGAGACGTTTTTTGAGATGATAACAGGCTGACTTAGTAACTGCCTTTATGTGCATCTGAGGGTTCAGGTCTGAGTCCATCATGACATCAAGATTTTGGCCATAATCAGTGGTTTCTGCTTGTAGTAGCCAGAGCATGTGAATCAACTCTGGATCTCTCCTCCTTTGGTCCAAAGATTATTACCACAGTTTTATTTTTACTCTGCTGGAGAAAATTGTGGCGCATCCACATATTGATCTGTTCTAAGCATATAGCCAATGCTATGATGGCAACTGACTGGTAATTCATGTTCAAATACAGTGGTGCATTATCATCTGTTGGTGTCCAAGAGATAATAGATTATAACACCCCCTCCCCACATAACCAGACCTGCATATAGATTATATAGATTCAAGATCCTACAAGCATTCACACACACACACACACACGTAGGTGTTATCTAATCCATGGTGTGCAGGGAGATCAGGGTAGTAGGAAGCAGGAAGATATTAAGAAGAGGACCCCATGTCCCAAAATGCCTCAGGGCCTCCACGAGGAAGTGAGCTTTTTCAGACCACCAGCTGGATGTGGTGTTTCTGGGCACGGTGCAAAGGAACTTCAGCAACTGAATTACACATCACAGCAAAAGAAAATGCTTAGATTTCCTTCCCCTTTAACATAGCTCAATTTGGACCCCATCATTTGGAATAAAAGAACTATTATGTAGTTTCAGTAAGTATATTTGTCTACCATACAAAAGATCAGAAAGCCAGTGTGATAATATGTTTACCTTGGCTGTGTATGCCGCTCACAGCTGTGTGTCCGTTTAAATCTCCTCTCTGCAGAGGTAAACTGTTTGTTTTGGAAAGAGAGAGAAGCATTCAGCTGCTTCTGTTGCTGCCATTACTGTATGTCTTCTTTCTTTCTCTCTGCTTGCACTCTTCTCCATTTCCTTTCATGCTTGGCGCAAATTGGTCTTCCCAGTGTCATCTTAGCAACACAGGAACCCAAACAAGCGTATATATTGCATTGGCGACCGCTGGCAGCATATCCAGCCTGAGTAGCTAAAACGGAGAAAAAGCCTGGCTGTTGTCGCTTCTGCTCAGCACTACTCTGGCATTACTATTTTACAAGCAAGCCGGCTCATTATGGAACCATATGCTTGGTAACGATGAAAGCTGTGAGTGCATCCCTTATATGAGCTGGGATGCTTAAATTATTAAACACACCACCGGGGCTTGATTCAGATGTGGCAGGCAGCCCAGTTCTTTCCTCCACACATGCACATACACACAACCAGAAATGGACAAAGGGATGGTGGCTGGGGGGGAGAGGCACTTTCTTCTGCATTTAGTGTAATGAACAATCCTTTAAATGAGATTGACTAATTACCCAATTTCAAGATAATTAATACCATCCTAATTAGCATATGTAAATGGCACATTGCATAATTGAGAATCCCTGTTTTGATTCAGGCGCCTCTAAAGTGAACCTGCACGTGAAAAGGTACAGAGCAGCTATTAAGAGTTCAGCGCCGTGTTACAACGGGCCCATCATTCAAATCCCGCTGATGAAAATGCTCAGCCTCGTGCAGCTGTTAAGAAACATTATGAAACGTTGTTGATTATTGTTAATATGTTTGTGGGACATCGCTAATTAAAAGTCATTACCTACTAAGCAATTTTGTGCCACAACTTGAGCAGGATTGAAAACAATCTCGATGCCAGAAATACTACAGAAAATGGTTGGTGTACACATCCTGAATTCAGTTCATCAGCAGAAAACTTCTCTGCAGGTTTTGCTTGACAGGATGGTAGAATCTTCTTTCTGAAGAATGCATACTGTATTTAGCTCATGAGGTAATAAAGGCATTGCTCCTGTGAAATAAATAATAGAAAATAAACACTACCTCCTGTTCCTTTACTGCACTGATGAACCTGGCATGCTATCATAGTTAAAGACGTTTTATTAGGTGTTCAAAAAAATTCCCAAAGAAATTGCTTAGATATGGAAGTGGAGGGGGAGTTTTGTAAAAAGAGGGAGGAGAACAAATCCTGAACAGTAGACCAACAAAGACATGCAACTGTGAATATTGACAAATTTTAAGTATTTCTAATTAGATTTTTTTTAAGGTTTAATTTTAGACATTTCAAAAGGGTAAAAAAATGAGAATCCGTTGTGTATTGTCTTCTCTTTCCCATTTTAAAGATTGGCTTAAATTGAAGGACCTCCTTGTCATATCAGATCTAAACCTAAGGGGCTAAATTAAGTTATCAATAACTAATTAAGTATTTCTGGGCACTATGATTTACTCTGTGTCAAGGTTCAGAAGAGAGGACCAAGTATTCAAGGCAAAACAAACAGTGGGATTATTCAAAAAGTGTTTATTTTACAATGGCTGCAGATCTGCAGCTGCTAGGACTTCTATCGCAGGAACCTTTGCAGAAAGGAAACATAGGTTAGTAACCATGGTAATCTGATGGAGGATGGTTATCAATGTGAGTTACTAATCTGGTTTAATGGTTAAGTCTGTGCCCAGAGAGCGAGGCTGATTCCAGCTGGCTATGCGCAGCGGTTACAGCACAGTACATTCCAGACACTGAATCCTTGAAACCTACAGAACTGGCAGGATATAAGATTCAGTCAGGTGAAGGAAGAGGGCAAAGTCAAAGCTGGTGTCGAGGACATGCTCAGGATTCAGAACCAGGAGATCAGAAGTCCGAAGAGGTACCGAAAGGGAATCCAGCAGAAGTCCATAGACAGGTCAGGCAAACAGATCATACGGGAACAGGCCTGCTCAGTAGTTTAGAGGCAGAAGAGGATCAGGTAATCCAAAAAAAAAAACACTAAAGTAACACTGTAACTCTCTCCCCACTGGCTAGAGAACTGTTGACTGGAAACGGGCAGCGTAAAAACAGATCAGATTAGCAGTAATGAGAAACTGGGCAGAGTTAGACCGGTGAATGAAATGAGTAAGTAAACCAATCATCAGCGCCAAGATAATGACACTCTGATTTGAAACCATTATTGTAGAAAAATAGTTACATTTATTTTACAGCAAATATTTAAGGTGCATCTAAATTTGATATCACTGATTTTGTTAATTATTTGTTGAACTTAATAAATGCAACCAAGTCGAAGTCTAAAATTTGTGAGTTGTTGTTTCTGCATTAACAATATTAATTTGTTTTTTTATGCTTTTTACACATCTAAATTTATTTAATTTAAATCAATTTAAAGACAAGCACCCAGCAGGGAGGAAAATGCTGAATATTAATGGAGCAAAGTCCCACAACAGTTTGTTCCTGATGCCACCTAACAGCTTGGGTTGTCTGACCCCTCAGTGGTGGAATGACATGCTGTCCACCGTCTGAGATAATATTGATCTGGTAGCAAGTGGCAGTTGACGGAGCAGGCCTGGGGGGCAGCAGTAATGGGAGGGCCAGAGGGCATAAGAGGGCAGTGAAGCACCTGGCTCACCCAGCTGGTAGCGAGCCTCCTTAGGCGTCCGGAGAATGCTGGCTGACACCCACACTGGGCCACACATGTATTTACACACACACTCCCATGGAGACAGATAATACACACGGAATGGACAGAAATGCATATACTTCATTTTCTGTCTTTCTCTATCTGGTTCTCAAGTCACTGAGATACTCGAGGCCTTGTCCAGACTTATGGCATCAGTGCTGTCAGGATGCAGGCCTCCACGTTGGATCCTATCAGCAGCATTGTCAGTCAGTGATACAAACTTCCACACACACACACACACCCACCCACACACACAACTGCAACTTTTTGCCTTGGCACAAGGGGAGCATGTTGTCCTTCCAGTCTGATTTCCTCCCCATCTCCCCCCACGCCTGCCATCTCCGTTCCCTCTGTTCTGTCAGCTTTGCCCCTTCTTTTTGTCAGCAGCCATATGGCTACCCCATCGCCCCCCTATGTTATCCCCTGGACTCCTTCCCCAATGTCTACTCCTCCTGTTTGACTCTTCCTAATAGCTCTAAATGCACCACTCAGCCTCAGGATCATGAGATATATTTATAAGGAAGCTCAGAAAGATTTAGTTCATTTGAAGATTAATTCAGATTAAAGAGTTTTAAACATTTCACCTTAAACTTTTTTTTTAAAATTACACATCTTCAAAGCTATAACATGAATTTATGGGGATAACTATACAGTATGTATGCATGTCTGTCTGGCTGTCTGTCTGGCTGGCTGTCTGTCTGGCTGGCTGGCTGGCTGGATGGATGGATGGATGGATGGATGGATGGATGGATGGATGGATGGATGGATGGATGGATGGATGGATGGATGGATGGATGGA
>NW_015150835.1:44161-56540 GCF_000732505.1 Cyprinodon variegatus
GATGGATGGGCAGACAGACGGATTGATAGATGGATGATTGTATTCAGTATGCATAGAAGCAGTGATTAAACAGCCAAACAAGCCTTTGTATAAATTGCTTAAACAAGGGGGGTTTTTTTTCTTCGTTTTTTTCGTGGGAAGGGCTGATCAATGAATAACAGTAGTGGATTTTACCATAAGGATTTGTTAATTTAATGTTTTTGTAAGAATGCAAAAAAGAAAATCCATCAATTTAACACTTAAACTGCATATGGTAAGAAGGTGAACAACTTTGAGGTTGACATTATTTCAACTTCATTGCATCTTAAAATTGGCTGTTTTGTTTGTTTTATTGTGAGATTCTGGAGGCCGGAAAGAGTAGCAGCTTCACACAACAAAAACCAAATATTTCTATAGAGACAGGAGATACAGTATTGCATGCAGCTGTGTACAGTGACCTGCACATCAAAAATTAATAGAAAAAAGAAGAAGCAAAAGGTAGCTAGATGGGAAATAAATAAGCAAATCAACATTGCTACTTTTTTAGTAGTAGTTGTAGTTTAAAATGATTATTTAATTTGAAGTCTATTTCACTGGCTTTGTGGTATATCCAGAAAAACGTTTAAATTCAGCTTCTAATATGTCAAAACTTAAGGACTTCATTTGAGGCAATATGTTTTGCTCAATGTTTTACTTCATTCATGTTTATATCTACTCCAGCAGAATAGCTGTAACACAATGGAGGAAGTATGTTAATATTTAATGATTTGTGGTATTTTCTGGGTACATAAAAAATCTTTCACATCTCTGCTCACTGTGTCCATTAAATTGCATGTGGCACAGAGCAAACTGGCTAATTATGACAATATTTGTGAAGTGGAACACTAATAGTTTGTTAGTTTAGATTTTCTAAACTAGACAGTTAATCTGTTTAGCTCCTCAAAATATAGTAACAATGTAGAATGGACTACTACATGTTTGTGTGTTAGAGTTGCACTACACTTTCATTTTTCGATGATTGATTAAGTTATTTCTAACAAATTACAGTTGCATTTCTTAAAGTATTTTAGGAGTGTGAACTTTTTTAACAAATTTTAGATATTAAATCCCATTCTTTAAATATTATGCTTATCATTGCTGATCTTTGTGCTCACAAAGACATTAACAGGAATAAAGACGTAATGACAGTAGAAGAAACTGCCAATGCTGCTTCTGCCGACAGACACATCCGCTGTCAAAGTACAAGGCTGGGACAAGCATGATGGCTAAAAGCTAGTGTCAGAAGATATGTGGAGCTGTCATCAACCATTAAACAGGATTATTGCCACTCTCTTGATTTGGTGAAGGACAGAGTTTGAGGAAATAATGTACCGGAAATGTGCGTCAAGATTCACAAAGGACAGTTAATGACAGTTAAAGCATTAAACAATATTACTAAACAATATTACTTTAAATGAACAGATACTGCTCACAATTGAAAAAATAAAACAAAATACTTTTTTATGGATCATTTGCACACAATGAAAGGAATCATTGAGTAATGAGGAAGTCCCATACAGCCAAACTGGTGACGGTTGAAGACAGCAGCACATAAAGTTTAAACAATACTGACCAGCACTTAGGGCTGAGGGCTCTGTGCTCTTAATGACTGTCACACTATATCAGATTGAGACTGACTGATTGCTCATAATAAGATCCTCAAGTCTTAATGGCCTCCCAACCAGGCCCAGGATTCTGCAGCAAGTTTAATGCCCTAAAGCAAAGAAGAATTTGGGCCACAATAGATTAAATAGACGTGTAGAGAAAGTCCAAATTATTCAAAACTTTTTCTATGCCCTAATAGCTATTTCATGTGGGCAATTTCTACACTTCCTCAATATCAAATTAATTTGAATAGAATTATTTATACAATGATGGGACTTAAGCTTGTATTCCAATAATAATTGCAATATTGATCGTATGATGTTTCATCATACCAGGACCTTGCTGTTTGTTTGTTTGTTTGTTTGTTTTATTGTTTTTTTTTTGTATTATTTCTTGCCATACTTAAGCTTCATTAGTTTTTTGGAATTAATTCTAAACATTATCAACTGTTTTCAGTTGGTCAGATAAAATAAAATATAATTATTATCATTTGGGTATCACTGCATTTCAAGCCTCCAGATTTACATCAATGGCTGCTTGTTCACCTGCATCATGACCACATTCCAGTACCAGGAAATACATAAAAATAACAATAAATCTGCAAAAGGTCTGAGGCACAAGCTTCATAAAATAAACCGACAGCTTGATGTTTGTTGAGTAAATGGGGTTCTAAGGTTAAAGGGGTTTTAAATCTGAGAGACGGCCGCAGTAAAGTGAGAGATGGGACATCAATCACTCACTGTATGAAAATTAGACTCATATGCACTCCGGTCTAAGAGCTGACAAACTGAAAACCTAAAAGAGGAGCCAGTAATGGCAAGTATCATAGATGGACAGTGAAGAAAATATTGAGGACAACACTCACATGGAAACATACTGTATAAGTTGTCAACTGTAAAGTGTCAAATCACATTTGCTTTTGTCCTCCATTTCTTGATGCACATGTGAGTTCACAATATTGACATCCACAGGGTGGTGCAGTGACAGAGAGGAGCTCAAAGGCACTGCTGTTTGTGTTGTGAAGGCTCTTGCCAAGAATGCCTCTGATTATGTTAATAGGCTCCAAATTTCTATGGGAAATACCTTTTCAAAAGAAACAAACAACTGGTTAGAAATAATTATGGCAGATAATGATTAGACTTAGCTTTTATTTCGTTTTGTACAGTTTTCATAACATTTCCATTTCTTAAAGTGCAGCAGTGATCAAATGCAAACAAATGCATCGATATGGAAGTTCAGCGCATTAAATATGTATGGTGCAAATATGCAGTTTTAGATAATGTCTTATTATGTGATGGTATGATTGTTAATTGAAGCTTCACAAAGTACAGGACTTCAGAAATACCAAAGTAAGGAAGAAAAACTAAAATAAAGCATGAGGAAGCGAAATACCTCCTCATTTTCAGTACTGTTATAGAGTCATCTCTAGCATTAAAATGAGGAGAATGAGAATTCAGACTGTGTAGGCTTGCCAGTACATCCTATGACCAAAACAGAAACACTGGAGACAAAAAAGATGAGCACACACATCCATAAAAAATGGCTATTTAAAAATCAAGACTTGAATACAGCGCAGAGCACTGAACATCATTGGTGTCATGAGTTTTCAGTCAGAGCCTTCAGTAAGCAGGAAGCAAACCTAAACAATATGCATGTTGTACCATGACCATAGGCAATACCAAACCACTGGCATTCATTAATATGCATATATATATATAAAATTTTGCCAAGTAATGGAACAATGCATCCAAATACCTAGTATATCAAGATAAAGTTAAAATAAATACAAGTAGCTGCGCACAGATTTGAACAGCCATGCTCAGTCATCAATAACCGTGCTTGAAATAAATAAAAAAGTGAATACCATAGGAAAGAAACTACTGGTCGGGTTGGTCCACACACACATTTGTTGGAACCCTAACAGAAACTATGAGGTAAATCATCAAAAACACTGATCAAAAGAGAAGAAAGCGTTCATATTATTATAATTAGTAAAATGTGTGCACATATCAATCATCCAGGTGCATAGATCAAGAACACAGTCTTTAAGAAATGAATTATAGAGCCATGCAAGGTCATGTTTGAAAATTGTAGAAATTCATTAGATACTTCTTTATTATTAAAGAAATAATCATAATAATAACTGGCATTTGTCATCTCAGCTGAGTTTGTTATACAAAGACCTTGGAATGGTTTTCCTTGTTTTTTTATATCATTCTGCTTATGGCTTTTTTTGTATGTTTTACTGACGAGTTTTATCATTCAAGTTCCATCTATTGACTGTACATTTTTAATTTTCCAAAGATTGCAAGTGGAGCAAAGTGAGTTTTTTTGTTCAAAATATATCAAAGCAAAAAAGAGATTGCTTATATGATTTTTGAGATATTTTTGTATCACATGGGCCTTTTGCAGACTTTTTGTGGGGAGTAGGGGGTTGGCTCCTTTGTTTTTGTCCAATGCTTATCTAATTTATTCCTGATAATAATACAAAACATTTTTACATGGATAGGTTTTAGTACAAGACAACACCATTGTTTACCAGAGGGAGAAAAAAAAAGTGAATATGTAATGGTTTCCTCTGCATCTGAATAGTTCCCTCCATACAAAAAACAATAAACAGCAACATCCTAATATAGCATTTACATGATTTATTCAGTATTAGTCTGAAAGCGCCTTGCTTTCTGCTGGTCTTTAGATGGCCTCTCCTTCTGGATCGCTGAATTATCTTGTTGCAAAGGGGAAAGTGCTTACTTTACAGTGCATCGCAATGAACTACACCAATCTTACCCAAAAACAAAATATGATACATAATGTGTTTCAGTGGGGGCAAGAAAACCAATGAAGACTTATTGTTAATAAACCTTTAGGGTGTGTTTCCCCACCAAAAATGGCATTATCATTAATTTGTAATGAATTTTGCATGACTTTGCAAACTGTACTTCAGCACATTAGCATAGAGTCAGCATTGCTTTATAGCCTTATAGTTTATAACCCTAACATAATGAACCTCAACACCATTAATAGAAACAATAGCAGACCTTGCAAAATGCAAGGTAGACACTTTTTTGTGATTTACTCTACTTGAACTAGAAAATGCAAATGGTTTTTAAGACAAGAATAAGAACAGAACATCTTTACCAAACATTTTTCTGTTCAAGGAAACATTTTTTTCATCCAAAAAGTACTCAGACCAAAGCCTTGGACATTTTTCTACATTTTACAATACCAACCACCTTTCTGTCCAACAAAAGTGATCCAAGAGATTTAAGACACAACCAGAAAATGTTGAGAAGTTGGGAAAAATATGGGAATAGAAATATTTGTTTGAAAGCTCAATGAGAAACAAAGAAGTACTTTCTGGATACAACACAGTAAAAAATCAACCCTTATGTGCAAAAAAAAAAAAAAGTCGGTTTACGTGTTGCAGGGTTCAGTCAGATGGCACCGAACAAGTTTTCCTGCTCCATATATTTGAATTTGTTTTACTTATCGTTTTAAGAAAATGAGTTGGAGTCGTATAGATTTATTGTTTATCATTTCAGGTTCCAACTCACTCACCACTGATTGAGTACAGTATTAGATTTCACAAAAAGCCTTCTTCTTATCCTGTAATGAACAAATTATAATTGTTATAATTTAAAATACTAGATTTTTTAACATAAATCTCTGTCTAATTCAAGTCATTTTAAACTAAGTCAGATGTTATGAGGCAACAGTTACTCAGTACTTCAGTAGTCATGTTAACAAATAATTGTATACTTTTACTTAAGTAATATCTTGACATTAGTCAAAAAGGATAAAGTAAATCTGTCTTTTTGGGATTTCATCTCTGGTGGTTAGCTACTTTGTAGCAACCCCTGCCCTGGGGCAGAATGCGAGGCAGAGGTAGAAGCGGTACCACCAGGCCCTCTGACCACTGACAGCAGGCAAGGTGAGTGTAGTGTTAGGGACTGAGATGGGGCTTAAGGTGAACCCCTATGCGCTGAGCCACCTTTGTAATAAGCTTGCTAAAATGTGAATACATTTAAAAGTAAAATAAAAAAAAATGTTTAGGGGGGTGGGAATTGTATCACGCATTGCATTATTATATTGGCTGTTTCTAAATATGTATACTTGTATGTACCCAGGTGCTTGTGAAACATCAGCCTAAGTCCTAGTACTGATCCAATTCACAAGAACACAAGACAGAACTGGCAAAGTCCCTGGATGTTGTTCTCACCCCTCCCTCTTTACCGTGAATGCATCAGAGCAGACTTGTCCGTTCTCAAGATTGACAGCTGTAATAGAATGCACCACAGCAACTGCAGCTTTAAGGGGAGCTCAGACTATTAAGTTAAAAGTTCTCTTCTGTTGTCATTGTTCTTCAAAAAGGACATTTTAAGATCATTTAAGGGGAGAACATTATACTTTTAAGCTTCACTATATGGCCCATTTATTGATTTAGTGCCTAACAACAACAAAAAGTTCTGATGTTGAGAGGACCATGGCAACCAGCGGAGCTCTGAGGTTAACTGCAGCCAGGGCTAACCTTAACCCAGCAGCAGCCCAATTATTATTATTATTATTATTATTATTATTATTATTATTATTATTATTATTATTATTATTATTATTATTATTATTCCCCCACTAAATTAGAAAAGTAAGAATTTATGATTATCTAGGGACTACTGGTAACAAGAGGTGAAATGCAGCTCCAGACAAGCCAAGCGTGTGGTGACGTTTATGCTCTCGTTCTCCCCAAGTCCATACTTTCCTGTGTTTTTGTCAAGAACATACTTGGCAAGAACACAAGTCCTTACCTGCGTTCTTGTGAATTGAGAAATTGCCTTATATATTAATGTTATTGTGCACCACGTTTGGCAAGCTCTTGTGTCCGTTACAATTGGTTCTTATTGGTCTTATTGATTCTTAAAATAAATAGAAAGTTTAGAATTTTACATTTGGAAAGTAAATAAAGGGAAAAGAGTTTTTCTTTATGTTATTTATTTACATATATATATATATATATATATACATATGTATATATAAAAATCTATATATTTGAGTGTCAAGGAGTTAAAATGGAAATATACTGAAGCAACCAATGTTAATCAAAGCAACTTAAACTGTTATTCATTGCCTCTGTAAAAAGAAGCCCTCTGCTTGACCAACATCTCAGATTTATCAAATTATTTTTTGTTATCGACCAAGTGAATGCTTTTAATCGACAAGGGAATACTTTTCCCTACAAGCAGCTGTTCCCGAGCATGTACATGAAAATCAGAACTAGAAAAGAAAGAGCGAGAGAGAACAGGTAAAAGCAAGAGATACAATGACAGAGGGAAGGAATAAATGTGTGTATTCGTGAGTCTGCAGATGCATACAGTACATGTCGCTGCCTGTTTTCCTGTCTTGTCTGTGACAAGCGTCTGGCTTGGCTGCACCAAGGCGTTGTGTACTTGTTCCTGCGTGTCTGTAAATGTGTGCGAGCGAAGTAGAAATGAAAGGCATGAGTCCCATCTGTTGTGGTGTAATGACTGTGCTATTTGGAGGCAGGAAAGGTTCGGCGCGGGAGCAGCTGGTACCTCGCCCGGTGACCTTTTAGCATTCCTCCTCTCACCATCTGACAGATGTGTCAACTCGATTATTTCAAAAGGGCCTGAATAAATACACAATTGTAAGAGGGAGAGAGCACGGTCCCGACCGAGCCAAGTAGTGGAAGCATCATTTCCACAGTGGTTCGCATATAGGTGAAGGCAGATGTTACTTGAAAGTTGCCTGGAAGAGTGGAAAAGCACTCTAAATGTTCCCAAATGCAATGATGGACAGTAACACGCCCACATCCAAAAACAAAATCAAAATCTCCCTGAATGAAAGAAGTAAATCATCACAGAAGTGAGCCTATGCCTCACCCATGTTGTTGACTTGCTTATTTCCTACTTCACTCACTTTCCGTGGCTCTCGCTTTTTCTATCATGTGCTAAATAGCTGTTGAGCTGCTGGTATGAGAATTGGTAAAAGGGGTACAATGGGGTGAATTGAATGCCATTGTGGCTCGGGTGCCCTTGGAGCACCACTATTAGCTGAGTATGAGCGGAGTGGGAGGGGAGATGGTGGAGGGTGGGTGGGGGCCTCAGGTGTTGCTGGGAGGTCGCCAATGGACTCTCATTCCCTGGTGGAACCCAGAGCGTATGGAGGGGAATAAGAGTCTGTTGTTCATACCGTCTGTGTGTATGAGTGTGTGTTTCTGAGCAAGCTTGTACGCAGGGGCAGGGGGCTAATTGACTCACTGAGTGATTGGGGGACTGTGAAGAGCCGACCGCAATCAGACCTGGCCTGATAGAGTTTGATGCCTCCCTAAATAGTTTTCAAATGGAGGAGCAGGTGCTGTTTTTCCGAAGCAATCCCCACTGCCCGGGTGTATGAGAGAGGAAAAGGTGTGCATTGTGTGCGAGCGTGTTGGTACACGCACACTAATAAGAACATATAGAGATATAATTGTGAGGGTTTGTGTCATTATACAACTGATTGATTAGTCTAATCAGAGACATAGAGTAAAATGCATTCGGTGGATCTTTAACACATTGCCTTAACATATTTTTTATATTTATATGAAAAGAAAATAGATTTTCATAAAGACCAAAACTTCTTAGTTTGGGCTATTCAAAAAAGAAAATCTGATTAAATCAGTTTATAAATTCTCTAGAAGTTTTGCCAACAGATGCTTTTTGGAAGGCTTCCCAATTTCTTTTTAACAGCAATAACATAGAAAAATATAAGACGAGCATTGAAAATGCTTTCCTTTTATATTTTCCCCCAACATGCTGTGAGTGATAATTAAAAATTTATATCAAAAGCAGAGGCCATGCTGAACTTTTTTTGAGAAAGAGTAGCTGCTTTAAAACCACACTGAGTGGTTCTCATTTTTATGTTGTCCATTAATTTCTGGTAATGGAAACCTTGTCAGGTATAATCCTGTACTTAATGTGTTCATATAAATTAAGGTTTGTTGGAATAAAACCAAGCTATGTTGTTAGGGGCTTAAATGCCCCATGTAGGGTCTCCCAAGGCAAACAGGCTCGGAGTGACGGGTCAGACAAAGAACTGTTCAAAAGCTCAATGATTGCAAAGAATTCAAGGAAAGTGATGATGCTTTTTACAAGGGAACTGGGATCCCACCTTGGAGCCAGGGGTAGGGTTGGGGTTCACCTGTTGGTTGTATTCTTACTCTTGGGACCTGTTGGGCCCTGCCCAAAAGAGCAAGGTTAAGCCATTACACAGTGGGCCCACCACTTGCAGGGGGAACTATGAGGGACCTGTGTAGAGAGGATTGGACAGCAGTCAGAGGCATGAGGCCTTTCTCTTCCTCTCATACACTTCGTTGACACTTTTTCTCCTATGATCCTCTCCCATTTTTGATGAACCGCGGTGAGAAAGGTGAGCTACTGTACAATGACTGTCCTAAACCGTAGCCCACCACATAAAAGTGTACATGCACAAAAAAACATCGCTAACTGAGGCCTTATGTAAAAAATATCACCAGAATGATTGACAATTAGGAAGACCGCTTCTTTTGATGGTCCACCCGCAAATATAACATCCTCGGCTGTACCTTTAAGGCATTCAAGATGTAGTAGTAGTGAGTCATTCTTGTTACCTAATTTTTGATTAACTGATTAATTTGAATCAAAATTGAGGTGTCTGGTCATGTTCACTGAAATCAGGCCCAACTGGATTAATCAGTTAATCCAACAGAAAAAGACAGGAAACAGGTTCATAGTGGTGTGATCAGCCGATGGTTGTATATGTACTCTTGTGGGCAATTTGTTTGTTAGGTCAGTAATATTTTTTTGTGAAGTAATTAGTTTGATTACATTTTTTTTCTTTGTAAAGTGAACTTTTTGGGTTAAAATAACAACCCTTTTTTTCTGATAATACCTGCGACATTAACCCTTATAAGGGTTATTATTTCCTTTTTTTTACTGATACCTCCTATGACTCCTCAAGCCTTCTAATTTAATCCTTCATCTATTTATTTAATTTATTATTTTTGAAGGGTTAATTTGGTGTCAGCAGTCCTTTAAAAAAGTTTACCACAAGCATATGGCCAATTTCAAGCTGCATGGCATTAAGATTTCTGCTTGCTGAGTAAGAATTATGGACCATAACTGTGGCTACATCTGGACTCATACTGAAGTACTTCTATCAGTGCAGGAACTAATCCTCATCTCTCATTTTCACTGATCTCCACTAATTACAGATGGATGTTACTGTTGGAAAGACAGATTACGCATAACATGTAAGAAAAATAAATTTAGATTGTGTGTTTTATATGTGTTGGAAAAGTATAATATGTGTTGTTGTCCCTTTGTTTGAGAAAAAAATTCCTGTGTTTCTTTTACTTTTGATAAACAACAATTTCCCAAGTATTCTTATATTTATCATTCCTATGTTCATACCAAACCCATCATCCATTAAAAAAACCAACAAAGAAACATTTTTATGCTTACAGTTGACATTCCATTTATATCAGTTGCTTGTTGGACCAATATTTATGAAATCATCAAAGAGAAACATCTGTCACTGGTAAAAACAAACAACAAAAATCCCATTACAGAATCTGGGTCACCCCTTCACTCATGTTATGTGCCCAGACACCAGCCAAATGTGTAGCATGTGGAGGGAAGTGGGGAGGCTCACTTTCCCCTTTAACATTTATTTTAATTGTTACATGTAGTACGGAATGCTTTGCAGAGGGAAAATTCTCCAACCAGCAAGTCATGCCTGCATCTCTATAGCCATTTGAGCACTGCTTAGTACTCATCCTTTCCTCAATGCTCTGGGTCCCATAAACTGTCCTGAACTTTCGGATGTTTAGACAAACTTTCTTAAACTGTCTCAAAAGAAGCTCTTGTAATACAAGCTAAAACTTAAAAATATGTCAATTTTAACAGAAGTATGAAAGAAAACATAACAGACATAGGACCAAACAATTTGGCGCCCCTGTAATATCCTGATCCTGTTAAATAGGTTGAAACTTGCAGACAGAGCCTTCATGATTTAAATGTCTTTAAGCTTTTCTGTTTCTGTTTCGGACATTTTTTTTTTTTTTTGCTTTTCCTTTTTCTTTAAGTTAAAGCTCAGTTCACATGCCAGTGTTTATTAATATTTTTATTTTTTCATTCTTCAAACATAGTTTCTGAGTTATTCCTGGTCTTTCTAAATTCTTTGTTTTGTCACCATCCATTAAGCTCATTCAGTCAACCTGTTGCCTGATCATTACATTCATGCTTCTCACCTGCTCCCAATTGTTTGTCTCTGTAGTATACTTAATGTCTCACCTGCTGATAATCATGCCTGTTTTGTTTTTTTTTCCATTAAACTTAATTGCACCGCGCTGCTTATGTTTGACAGTCTACATTTTGGCCCAATACCAAGAACCACATCTTCTCTTTCCAACCATCTTCTAAGTAAAAAATGTGGGAATTTAACAAGGAGTTTGTAGATGGTAAACTAAACATAAATGGCATGTACTTATATTGTGCCTTTATTCAAGTTAGGAGACTTGACCAAAGCACTTTACACTACATTCATTCACCCATTCACACGCACACTCACACACTGATGGTGGCAAAAACATAACAAATTGCATAATTTCTCTAGCCACCTTCAATGATTGAATAAGTCAGCTCCATCTGCTGCATTGCCTCTTTGTGTATCTTAATGTGAATGTACATAAATAAAGGATTTCACGTGAAATATATCCCTTAACTCAGATCAACCCTATTTCTAAAAAGAAAAAAAAAAACACCAAATAATTTTCTTTTTTTACAACTTTTTGAGAACTTCAGCTAGTTTCTCCTCTCACACTTTAATTGCTATATCAGTTGAACCAGATAAGCCACATTGTGATTCTAGAGCAAAGTTGCTTAAAATATATTTCAGCATTTGAAGTGCTTGGCAAATACTTTTATACCTGCATCTGGGTCATCGATGAGGACAGCTCACTATTTATGGTCTCCTGTCTTTGCTCTCCATGCTCTAATGTCACTGAATTTCTTCATAATTAAAAAATAGAATTTTGTAGATCTTGACTTGCATTGCAGATTTTTCAGGACGACAGTCTGAGGGGATCTGAAGGATATGCCTGACAAAAGGTCTGTAAAAGGTAACCTGCCAACTCAGGACGTACAGTATAAAACGCTAAACCAGTGATTTTCAGCCTTTTTTGAGCTGCATCAGATTTTTTACACATAGATATGTGGTTGAAAACAGGAACAATGTCAAAATAGCTTTGTTGGCCAGAGTTGGGAACTCCCTAGCAATATATAACCAAAAACTTTCTGAAGGAATATCAGCAATGTTTAGTTTGAAACCAAATTCTTGTTTCAGTTCAATGAGTTCCTCTTGCTTGCTCTTCCTTTAAAGTCATGTCCTTTCCAGCAATTGATATGAAGCTGTATGGGTCCCAAACCCAGTCAAGGCAATCTTTGAAAGCTGAAGATAAATTAAATGACAACTTCTCCTCAAGAGTTTTTAAATGTGTGCCAATCACTTTGCACATTGCAGCAATGTTGCCAACTAGCAGATTCTTGATGAACAGAGACATCTGAAGCTGCACATGTTGCTGCCAGAGCTGCACATTTAAATGAAACCTGTCATTATATCAGTGCTTGTTAGCAGGTTTCCATTTTGGCCTTGCATCCGTTTGTTCAGTTCATTCAGTTAATGAAATATATATATATATATATATATATATATATATATATATATA
>NW_015150835.1:56560-116673 GCF_000732505.1 Cyprinodon variegatus
TATATATATATATATATATATATATATATTGGGGTTGTTGTCCTAGTGGTTATAGCAGTGTGCTTGTGCTCTCAGAAGGTTGCAAGTAACAATCCCCTCAGCCTGCACTCTGGGTCTCTGAGCAAGCCCCTAAACCCCACACTGCTCCCCGGGTGCCACACAATGGCAGCCCACTGCCCCCCAAGAGGATGGGTTAAATGCGGAGAATCAATTTCCCCATTCTGGGACAATAAAGGGATTTACATTTACATTACACATCAGCCAGGTTTGCCAGCTTTGCACACCACTCATTACTTGCAAGCAGCTTTGAGTAAGCGGATCTCTCAACTACAACTCTCAACATACACATGGGCCAGCACTTTGCCGCACAACAGCCACCAGACCTCCATGTGTAGCAATAAGATTTTATGTTCCTCTCATATTTCTTCACACAAAATCACAAATAAGCAACATCTGAAAGGTTACGTCTTCACAAAGTTCACTATGCGCATAACTTCGTTCAACACAGGTACTTTAGCAATCTCTTTGGCCGTGTCTGGCCAAGCATCTCATTTACAATGGTTCTGCAAGCTGTCAGTATTAATGTTTCTGCCACAGTTTAGGATTTTTGGTTTAGCTATGAGTTCAGCAACAATGTAGTTAGCTTTGAGGGCTCCCTCATTTACCTTTTGTGTTTTTTCTCAAAAAAGGTTGTATGTTTTTCATGGTTTGTACGTAAATGTACAAAATACTCCAACGGATTGTTTATAATGGGAGGGTGTTTTGTTTGAAGATACCGTTTAAGCTTTCTTAGCACCATGGCGCTATTGGATAGCTTCACACCACACAGCAAGCACAGCGGCCAGGTTGTCACATTCCAGATAACAGTAAATCCAAATGAAAGACAGCTTTTGTTGTAGTGCCTTGCGCTCATCGTCTTGTCTTTTTTCCTTTGTTGACCACTCATACTAGGACCTTCTTCTTGTTCAGAATTTTGACCAGGGCTCTGTTCGGCATTTGCATTTTCCCTTCTCAAAAACTTCTTCATCACTGTCACTTGCTTGCTTCAAAAAACAGCTAACCTTTACAATTTTGAATAACAACCAGACTGACAGCTCTTACCAGACTGACAGCTCTCACCTAGATACTACAATTGCTGGGTATAGAATGCTGCCTTGCAGTTCATCATTGCTGTTGGACAGAAAAACTTTGATTTATAGAATTCAAATAAACTTTTTATGAATTAATGCCCTACTTTATACAAAAGTGTGTAACAAAAGTTGTGAAAATAGCAGATCTAGTTCAACACTTCATATAGGTTAAAATGGCAGACAAGCTAACAACATTAACAATAAAGGAATGGTTTTAGATATACAAGGTTTTCATCCAAAAGCAAACACTTCCTGATCTAGTATGAATTATGCATTACAAACGTGCACCTTGGTTAGCACTGCTCAGGGGTCAAAGTAGATTTAAATTCAAAGGGGTCAAATAAAAAAGAAAATACACAGAAATCCTACATAATTGCCATATAATTCCATGGCAATCCGGACCTAAATTTCAATATGCTAGCTAAATTTGAAAATATTCAATTAGACAGAAACTAGAAATATGACAGAGAAATATTCTAAAATCTATGCACATTTTCATCTGGGTCTTTATACAAAAATAAACAGTATGCAATTAAATATTTGGTTTGGATAAAATTTAGGAATTACATTTGGTGGAAATTAAAGAAGGTTATCACTTCTTTTGAGCTGAATAAAATGAAATCCTGATAGTTAGATCAAAAAAATTTTTTTACGCTTGGCGGAGGGTGATCAGCCAAATACAGTTTATCAAGTAGCGAGGGCAGGAAGAGCCATACTGCTGGGAGCAAAACATCAGTGTGGAGCACAACCGCAGCCTCGGATTTGTCTAATCTTATGTACAAAGATGCATTTCTGCAGAAGCACAACTGGAAAAAGCAGTTTTTCAGAGTTGAGGGCGCAGTACCGTCCTGCCGCTGCCATGGTCCATCTGTGATCATGTAGAATGTGCACCGATGCATGCCAGGGGTGCAGCATGACTAAACAGGATGCAGCCACACGGCTGATACCGCTCAGCAGATTACAGCAAAATTATGCATTTTAAACGTCTGACAGACCACCTGCTAACATTTTTATTAAGTCTCGTCTCGTCTATGAAAACTCCCACCCATGACTCGTAATGTTTTTGTCATCAATGGTCCATGTTTAGCTCATTAGTTTTCGCTATGGCCATGAAATAAAATAATTTCGTCATCATCATCTTTGATGAAAATAATACTTCGAAAATAATACTTGTTGATACATATTCCATTAATTGTCAATTTGTCTAAAACCATCCTACCTACTTGTTGGACTCATACTGGTAATTATGAAGATATTAATAATATTGGTCTATCATCACTTTCCTTTACTTCCAATATACTGCAGTAGCATATGTAATTTAATATCAATGTTTGCCAAGCTGTCACAAATTTTTGTGCAAGGCTCCAATGCTGATTTTCTGCTGGGCTGCTGCAGAACTTAAATGCTACTCAACTGTTGCAACAATGACTTGAAAAATATTTCATAATTTACTTTTAAAGAAACACCTTGTATATGCACTATCTATACCAATGATGATTTACTAACCTTAGCCAGGTTATTGGTTTAAGCCCCAACAACTGGGCGTCTAAACTATTTTCAGTTATTCTGATAATAATTATTTGACTCTCTGTCAAGAATCATGGAGCAGTGTTTTGGGCATTTAACCCCTATCTCAAAATTATTGGATGACAATAAAGATGAGAAAAGTCAGTCAAGCAGTGATATCAAAGCAATAGTAACTGACTGCCATTATGCAGAGAAAGACATTCATTACTTGGTTCAAATTTCCAATATCTCATATTTACAGCAGAGCAGTCGCTTTGGAATTACAAGTATGAGAATGTGATTAAATGTATCACATTTCTGTTTCATTACAGTTTCCTAATGGGCAAAACATTCATGCAGAAAACTAGAAATGTGCAACAATAAAACATTTGAAGTTTTTACAGCTGCAGTGTACCTCCAATGTTCTAACAGCTTTGACCAGCTCCACAGCCCCAACACTTCTTAGCGACAAGAAACCTTTCAGATTTCAGACCTAATTTGCCTAATCTAGACATCACCTAAGGCCCTCTGTCTTTCTTGTTGTTTGGGTCTATAACACACTGTTGACTCTGTCGGACCTTGTCAATTCTTTTAGTCTTTGGGACTGTGAGTGAATAAGATCAGTCTGACAGGCTTTTAGTTCAGAGTAAAACTCTGCAAAACTGAACCATTAGGTAATATGATAAATTTGTAAAATGGGAAGAGTGCTTTTCTTTCAAGAGCTCTCAGTTGCTTTATGGATTTAAGATACAATGCATTTCATGCATGCATTGAAAACCTCAGTGATGAAAATAATTTCTCAATGTATAAAGATCAAAGCACCATTTTAGTTGTTTTGTTTCTTATAAGTTAATGTTGTAATGTATTTTGAGTAAATTACATAAAGAGTTGTTTATCGACAGGGTGAATAACTTTTTAGATAATGCAACATCTAGTGGGAATAATTTTCAAGAACCATATTCCAAAAGGTTAATGGGGAGGCAAAATTACAACAGCTACATATATATATATATATATACGTATATATATATATATGTGTGTGTGTGTGTTTTTTTTTCTTTTTTTTTTCTGGTGTATAACAAAAGGAAATTATGTTGTTGAACAGCACTGACTTCAGCCCACAGAAATGAATCCTACATGGAAGTTCAGCTGAATAAACTGAATCAAATACCCAGATTCAATAACAGGCTCATCGGACTTCAAGCAAGCCAATCAGCATTGGGCTGCACCTCCATGAAGTCCAATCAGCATTCAAAGTCCAGCTTAAAAGACTTTAAAATCCACATTTAGTCGAACCAAGCTTCTGCATAGCTGGTTTACACATCAGATTTTGACTAAGGTGACCCTGGTTCAACTCTCCTCCATCCCCCTCTCCAAAAAATGGATAAAATAATGGGTAGGCCTACTTAGTTTTAAATTAATTGTTAGGATCATTTATATGATGAGAATCACATTACAGACTTTGAAACTGTAGAATGTGAAAACATTTGCTTGTTCAATAATTAAAATATTCTTGCTAAAAGTCAAACCTTCAGTTTGAGGATGCAAGAAACTCAGTTAAATCGTAAATGTATTTAAAAGGTCCAAGTCATGTGTATGCCATCCTAGACCTAATATTTGACAGAACAGAAACAACTCCTAGCAAGATATACAGTATTCTACATATTTGGACTTTAGTAAATGTTACTTTTTAGATTGCATTTGTTCATCTTGAAGCATACTGCATGGTATAGCAGCAGATGATCTCCTTATGTTCATAAACTTCAACCCATTTAACTATGGCTGTTGGGGGATTTATTCAGTAGACTATGTTCTGAATAAAGCAATGTAAATGCAGCAGACCTTACTGCACTGGTCAATAACCGGTCGATGAAAGATGTGCTTATGACAGAATTATTCATCATTCTTTTGACTGGTGGGTCACCATTATGTCAGCAAATGCCAATATTAAATTGATGCTACCACTCTTGATAGAGAGCTAGAAGAAGATGAGATGTCATTATGTTGAAGTTATTTGATAAATTAGCAGGTTTTTCTTAAGACCATTAGAGTTGGCTTGATCAATGGCTTTGCCCTGGAGGAAGAGACGCTGCACTGTCTGTGCAAAAAAAGGCAGCGTTCATATATGTGAAGAAATATCAATGGAAATTAAATTTAATCCACCACTCTTCATTGATTCAGGGTTGTATGTGTTCCACTGAGGGTTTTTATATTGACCCAAATGCAATCATCCATTCATGATTATGCTTGTTATAGATTTCTACGACTATGAGCATTTCTTTTGTCTATGAATATTAATTTAGACATTTATATTACATTCCGCCATGAAGTTTAATCTGAAATACGCTGGGAAAAAAGTAAAAAAGAAATAAAATGTAAAAAGGTTATCTGTGTTCATTCAAGCAAACTTACGATAGTTCTCAACAACGTTTGATTAGTTCCAATGGCTTCAAGTTGGTTTCATATAAAAACAAAACAAAGTTTATTTTATTATTGCGATCTATATAAAAACATAATCATCTCAACATCTGAGAGCAGTGTATCTTCAGCTTTATTTTATGCTGAAGGGGGTTTTAAAAATTGTAGAGGTGTAAATTGTACAAATCCAAGCCCAAATCAAGGATAAAAATTATTTTAATAGGTTTATCTTTTCATATATATATATATGATTAGTCCACACAAATTTTATTTTTCTTCTAACATAGATATAATTTTAGCTTTATAGCTATGTCTTGAAATTTCTGAATACTTATTGGAACAACAAACCAGAAAAACTACATTTCCACTCCAATAAAGACAATCTTCAATGAAAGGATCAAGTTCTGCATTTTTTTCAATGTTTTAATTGTTGATTATTATTTTGCCATCCAGTCCTGAATTTAAAGCAATCAAATCCAAAGTCAACATTTGCTTGTATTAGAGATTATTTGAGTAACTGGTTGTGATTCTTTTCCTATTCCTGAGTTGCATTTTGAAGTTGCACAAATTTATTTCAACTGGCGATAAAATTAGGATTAATTCATAGTTATTTAAGAGAAAAATTATATCGCAAAGTAATCTGTTTCACTACAAAATGTACAGCTGAACTTTATATCTGCTCGACAAATATTTGCTTCTGCATGGGTAATAGGTTAACAGTTAGAGGTAAGGTGCATTCAGACTGAGCTCAACAACTTCATGCAGTTGCAGTATTACTCAAGCTTTGCACTAATTAAGAAGAAAAAATTGCAAATAAACTCTGTCTCAAGATTTTAGTTTGTCTGTTTTTTTTTTTGTTTGTTTAGTTTTTTTTTTGGCACTTTGCTGTTCAAAGGCAGTTGAGCTCTTGCACCTCCTCAGGACACGGCATAGCCCCCATGAGGCAGTTTCAAAGTATTTTGCCTTCCAATTTACACTTTTGATCTGTTTGTCCTCATCTTTTCTAATAATGACTGTGTCGCTATAATGTGGTGCCCAAATCACAGCAGGATCCTAATCCCAACTATCCATCATTTTCGACTAAGATGAAAAAAGCCCATGTCACCATTTGCTCCCATAGGCCTCCAACAGCCAGCCAGTGGATCCAGCACCAGGATTTAAATGGGACCATAAAATTCTAAATGGAAATGGGAGGCCACTTGCTTAATTGACTTTTATTGGGATTTCTGCTTCATTTGAAGACTAGATATTAAATTAACATGATAATTTAAGCCCAGCATGTAAATGCAACTATTTCCTGCCTCCCCCCACCTTCACCCTCTACATTTTAATATCACCCTGTAACTTTTATGGCTTCCATTGATTTACCACTGCTTTTTTATTAACTATCTTTAATTTTCCATATTGGCGCACATTTACACAAAGATGGTTTTCTTCCAATTGAGCAGTGTCACTGTTGCAAGATCTAGGGTTTATGAGGCAGTTTCAAATAAAATCCTCCCCTATTCTCACTGTGACATGTACAGGCTGTAACCTGAGAGGAGATCTTATACATATGGAGAGCCCAGGGATTGTTTATTGGTCCAGTAACAACAGCAAGCTGGGCATATAAAGAGAAGGTTTTACTTTATGTCATGTCAAAACATTTTATAGGAATTGTGACAGGAATGTCACGCATAGTAAAGTAATTGGATTCCAAATCACAGGTTGTATATTCAGATAAATGCACACGTTATACTGTAGAGTCCTTTTAAAGCCTTATAATGTTATATGTAGTTATTAGCATCTCTAATAAAATGTACACTATTTTTGAATGCATACAATTTTTATTGCTGTACAAAAATCTCTCCTGTTGTTAAACTTCAAACCTTATCCAGCCCAGATTATTATAGTTTCATTTCTTTAAATAGCATGCTCTCCTATGTTTTCTATTTTAAGAAAGGGGCTCCTTTGTGTCAGATAATATCCATGCCAAATGGATCCAGGAAAGCTCACAAATTGATATTGCCAAGGTGCTCTGATTTGATTCCATAATAACTAATCTTATGGTATAGGACTTGATAAGGATTCAAAAAAGTGACATACTGTAGGTCATTTAGTTAAAGCGTTCTTTTCTTAATGTGAGCAATGATTCTTACAGAAAAAAAACAATAACACTGAAAGTTTGGATTTTTTTTAAATCACTGGATGCATTTAACATAATAAAAAACAAAAAGACAAAATACATATCCGACGTCTAGTATTATGTTAAAAAAGTCAAGTATGGATTCACAAAATCTGTTGATCTTATTATATATGAAGTTATATAATAATAATCCAATAACATCAGCAATTTCAACAAATACTGTGTTTCTTATTCTTTTTTTTTCTCAAACTGAATAAAAATTATAATATTAAGATTGTTTTCTATTATTATTATTATCTGCAAAATAAATAAAAAAATGGGCATGTTAGAATAATGATAGTTCACCAGTAAATATTGGAACCACAGTGAACCAACAGTGATAGGACTAAAAAGTATATTTGAAATAAAATATTCAATAATATTTAACAGTTTTGTTTTACAAATAGGCCATGCAGCAACATTTACATAAGAAGACCTGTCCTGGCTTAAGGTTAGTGATATACATTTGCATACCTTTATAGCTGTGGAGTCATCCAAGGTGAAGGAAGAGATTTTGTTATCTCACTTTTAAAAAAGTGTGGAGGGAGCACTACTGTCCCCATGTGTTGGCAAAGTGAATTTCTTAAAAGTAATGACTGAATGCAAGCATCTGGAGGCAATGAAGGAAGGATAATTGTTCATTTGAAGGACAGTTGACTGACAAAAGAAAGATTGGTGGATAATTTAGTCCTCGTTTTGTATGCTGTAAAACTGTGTCAGCCCGAGTAGCATTCAGTAAAACACCTACATGTCTTTACCATATACTTAAGGTTGTCAGCGTTGCACAATTGTGCACATATGATTTTTTTTATTATATATCTCTTCCCACATCTTTATAAACCTTGGTTTCCTATGTACATTAAATATGCAAAAAGAATAATGCTGCAACCAACCTAGAACTAGAAAATATTAAGTAGTGTTTAGATTTTGCAGATTTGGAAGCAAAAATGTAATTCAATTGAATGAATGAATTCAGTTGAATTGATCATTCTAAATTTTTTTATATGTGGTTAAGTTAAAGTATTTTTAAACACTTTTTTTATTTAGTATAAATAATGATTAGTTGCTGCTGGAGGTTGAAAAGTAACACAAGAGCGGCCAAGACCAAAGCTTTCCTGGTGAAACACACACTGAGAACACAACATTTAACATGTTTCCAGTCAGCCTGACTGACATAGTGAAGCCACATTTATCTTCCTATGTAGAAGTTAGGTATTGTAAATTTTACTCATCCTCACTTTCCCTTTTACTGTACATCAATATATGTATTGGATTACTGGTATATGCTTTACAGATAACTGATAATATGCCACAGGTCCACTTCAGTTTTGGTCTTTCAGAAAAACTGTTGACCTCATGCAAACTATCCAACTAATTCTAGACCCATACTACATGAGGATAAAAAAAAGACTTACCTACTATAAGTAACATGCGCTATCAGCTAATTGTAAACACAAGAGACCCTCACTTAAGTACACTGCTAAATTTTTTTCAGTGGTTGCACACAGCTACAGCTCACACTGTATGACAAAACCCTGCGGTTAGTCGTACAGTGTGAGCTAGCAGCTCACGATAAATATGTTCGGCCCGACGCTCTCATGCGATCTGCCTGCTCACACTGTACGACTAAAAACCACGTTGGACTCAGCTCCGCAGTGAGATGGAGCTGCTCTGACTCGTCTATCCGGAAGCCAATCCAGTAGAAGGGGAAGATGAAGCTCACTAGAGTGAAACGCGCTGCCTTGGCAATTTGTGCAATTTTGTGCTGAAAGCCCTAAAAAGAAAAGGTGACGATGTATTTGAAGACATGGCTCAGCAACCATGGCTACTACGGTTTGTCAATGTTACAGAAATAACTGCATGTCACTGATTGCATCCCTGCAGCACTGCTGTGTTTACATCTGAGAGGAAGAATAAAAAGAAGAATCCTACTTTGTGCATGCCCCCGGAGTGATTTGCCCATGATTCCTGATCGGGAGGTAGTCGTGAGAGGCTGATTGCCCCTCGTAACCCCCTGTACACTACACGACTCACGACGCACGATCAGGCTGAAAGGCTGAAAGTCGGCCCAAGATTCAAGATTCTAGCACGATTGGAAAATCGCCCTGAAAATCGCACAGAAGCTTTAGACGTTCTGACCATAGATTAGATTATATTAGACCCTTAGATTATCAAAAGTGTTTTGATGCTACTGAGTTCTACTATACGATATAAACTTGCATATGTACACCGCAATACAGTTTTAAGATGAAAAAGAGCCTTCTAAATGGGACAAGTTAAAGAACCTCACTAAAAGCCAAATAACCCACCAGCATATTAGAGGTAAATTGTTGTGCTGAAGCAGCCACTCCCCCTCCTACAAAGTGGATGCATTATCATTTTGTATGTCGCAAAAGAAGAGGCACCCAAGAATATGAATATGCGTTTACATCTGTCTTCCATTAATATGCATGCCTAAATCCACATCTCAACAAAGCTAATTTTCTGGCCATCTGTGGGATGGCTGGTGGATGTAATGAATATTCTTTATGAATATGTTTTAGTTTTTTCGAGGTGGCAATATATTACAGGCAGGCCGTTATCCTTCTCTCCTCGAACTCCTTCTCTTCCTCTCTGAGGTGCTGGAAGCCGTCACTGCACAACCTGATGAGTTTAATTAGACTGAAAGGGAGGGTTAGAAGGAAGGACAGATGGAGGGAAGGCTGGGTGCGAAGAATGAAAAAAATACATTTTATTGCACATTTCTCCCTTTTACTCTAATAGGATCTTTAATGGGCTGCACACCTGCTCTGAGTGATGATGCTGGAGAGAAATATGGTTGAAGCTAATAGCTATCATGACTTCTGCAGTAACTACTGATGATTGTGAGGTATTTTCCAAAGTTGTGAGAGCAGAGCTTCTCATAGATACACTTTATTAGAATTATATAAAACTGTGAGGGAAACAATTGAAATAAAGAAATAAATTCAAAACCGTTGAGATAAAGGTCAAGGGCTATGCTTAGGGAAAATCTACAACAGATCACCCTAAACAGGGCATATCCAAATGTGAAAGTGTTTGTGACAGCACCATGTGGTGGGAAAGATTTTTGTGGCCAGGGACGGAGAACATGGTCAGAGTTGGACTGTTCATAAGCTGCAACATACTAGAGTGACTGGGGTATAGCTTCACCTTCTAGTTGGATAACATAGAGCAACAAAGGGATGGTTAAGATCAATTAACATATATGTGTTAGAATGGCCAAGTTCAAGTACAAATCTATATTGATTTTGGATTGGTAGCACTTAAGTTACCACCCAACATTTTCAGGCAAAAACATTGAGTTGAACCACTATGCATAAAGCAAAATGTTAATAGAAAAGCTTGCTTCACTTTTAACTTTTGAAAAAAGAAAGGTATTGTTGTCCTTCCAATTTAGGATGACTTGTCTTTTTTGTGGATTATTTTTCTATCATATCGTAATGCAATAAATTGAATTTGATGTTTTAACATGACAATACATGAACAATTTCAAAGTTTATGAATTTATTTGCAAGGCCCTGTAAAGCCAATTTTTAAAAAGATATTTATGTTTAGAATACATAAACGTACCTGTGTAGGGCATTTATTAAGAACTAAAGCCTTTCTAATAGGGTGGAGGATTGTAGGATATCTCAGCCCTTCAGTAACTTTATATGTCACATCGATGATTTAGATGTCAGTGACAGTATTACTGTTCCTCCTGTGTCTCCAGGGCCCTGGCATAGTCCATTGGCAAGTCATGTCCTTTAATGATTTATGATTGAAGTTAGCTCGTGAAGTCCCCAGAGGACTCATCCCCCCTTCAGAACGAGAGGCACGGGGAGTTACCAGTTTTATGACAGTACTGGGAATCAATTATGCTAATGGTGGCTAATGAATGCACTTCAGGGAGCTGCTCCCCGCACTAGAGGGCCATTTTTACCATTTGCATATTGATGGCAGAAGGACAGTGGCCACTTTCATCCGGCATGGGGAACCACTGTGGAAGGGCACTCCTGTGTTCTTTGCACTCTCACCGTAAATACAGTGGTACATTTGATTACCTTTTGCTTTTTTTCACTTTGTGTAACATCAAGTAAAAAAAAAGAAAAAGGAATCAGAGTGCGTGCTTTAACTGTCAATAGATCAAATTCAGGATGAGCAATATGAATTACACTTGGAAAACTCCTATAAGCTGGTTTACACAGCAAGATTTTAAAATTGTCTGCTGATTTTCAAAACTTAAGAGACCCCACACATGAATGCATAAAATCATTTAGCTGTCATGCAGGAAAAGTCATTATACCTCTACAAAATCCATACATATGATTTAGAGTTTGTACTCTTTTAACAACTCAAGGATAGATAATAAAAACAGTTTAATTTCACAGTACATGCACTATTTAACAATGCCCGAATGTCTATTTTTGAAGCATGAAACAACGCAGCCTAAACTGAATTGAAGGCACCATTGGAGGATGCTTTGGATGTTTTGATCTGGTGGGAAATTGGTTAAAAATGTATCCCTATCCTAGCACTGATAGCACCTTATGTGTTTTCTATCTGCCTCAACAGTGAGCAATGGCTACTTTTCATCTGCTTGGTTTGTGATTCAGAAAAGGAGAAGATAGCTTAAGCCAATGACAAAATGAATTAGTATCTGCACAGCACACCAAAGAGCAAGGCCTGGATATCAGTTAGTGAACACCATAGTTAGTAAAATAAACAGTGATCTTAGAATAATTTAATTGAAGTTCTTACATATTTTTGGAGCCCCAAGTCATTACCCCTGAAATAGTTGTGTTGTGCACTCTGAAAGTTAATGTTATATCTCTTTATTTACTTCAATGTTAAATCGAACTGTTTTTTAAAAAGATGTTTGTTTTGGTTAATGTATTGTATGCATGCCTGTTAGTGTGTATTTTTGTATGTAAAAGAAAGTAAAAACCCTACAATCGACATATGCACTGTAGCTAATCTGGGGCGTAAAGCCCTGTGGTGTGTGCTCTCCTCTCTTTTTAAGACAGTGTTCCACCACAGCCACACAAATAAAACACTTTGTAAGTGACAGTGCGTATACATTGGGATCAAGGGTTGGGCGACAATCTATTACTAATGGTTCTGGGCAAGGTTTTAAATTGGTAGAATTTCAGGTTACAGATCAGGTCTGATTCCGAGTACCAGGGTGCAGAAGGATATGGGTTTGAAAAATCATGTAGGACTCTGGTGCAGAGCAAAACTGAGCTGGGACTAACTGACTTCTCTTCTAATGAAGAGAGAATAGATAGAATGTTGCTAGGACTGTTGCTTGACAGGACTGCTGCTTGCCTGGTTCCCCTTAGAAGGGCGCCATACATGACAAGATATTGGACCAAGACAAACCAATAAGTTGAATTTCACCAACTAGGGATTAGGGTAGTCCCAAAGTTCTTCTGAGCAGACCAGATCAATCTTAGAACCCTGTATACAACAGGATGTTCTTGCCACAGTTGTGGCCAATATCTGGGCTTTTCAACAGAGGACGATCAGGGCAGAAGTCTACACAATGGTCTTGCAGAAACCCTCCTTATGGTGCTCATGGGAGTCCTTTTTTCTGGTCTACATCAATTCTGTGTAACTAACAGGAGATACTGTATGTCAGCATACTCAGCACAGTTGAAGTTGCTTGTGGTTTTGCCCCTAATCAGGCTTGCCTCTTGTCCTTGATTCTGTTTGTGGCCTTAATGGACAGTACCTTAAGGCACGGTTTTGGACAGGAGGCTCTCTGGCTGTGAAAACCTCAGGGTCTCTTCTTGGCCTTGCAGATTTTTTTTGATTTTGTTGATGTTTTCAGGCCATGATCCTCACTTCTTTTGAGTTCGAAGTGGCTTTGATGAGGGTCAGCGCCTCAAAGTTCACAAATCTAGCTTTGCTGCACAGAGGAGTTTAAAAATCAGTGCCTCGTTCAGTGGTGGTAGGACGGAGAAGGATAGATGGAGTTGGGCCTCCAGCAATAGAGGCATTGTTCTGTTCTGTAGTGTTGGAGAAGAACTGAGCTGAAAAGCAGAGCTCAGAATTTACTCAACTGACTCGTATTCATTAGACATAGACTGTAATTAAAAGCACTAGAATTTTCATACAAATGTCTAAGATGATCATTTCAGGTGGGGCAGCTAGGATCAGTCTTAGAGTTAATTTGTATTAAGTGATATACATTTATTTACAAGATCTGCATTATTTTTGTTATTATAAAAAGCCCAACAAAATATACATTAAGTATATTCTTCTTTCAAGAAGGCTCTTCCTCTTTTGTCCCAGTCTGAGGTCATTTTCAATTAAAGCCTTTTTGTGGTCAGTGACTCAGTAGTCCTGGAAGTGCTTGAGTCTTTCCCCAACGGACAGACACTGTGTAGATTAAGGCGAGACCTCTTTACTGCCGCTAAAGTTAACATGCATTTAAGCCATCTGTTTGCAAAGATAGATGTCTGGCTGCATTCTTCCTCGCCCTGCTAAAATGCATTAAGGGAGAGAACGCCAGACCAAGAGAGAAGTCGTTATGTCTGATGTGTTTCAGTCAAGTAAGGGCTATGAATAAAAACCCTGCTATGAATAAGTTATGATGGTGATAAAGGAAAATGGACACAGTCTTATATAAACATAAGTATATATATATATATATATAAAGACAGCAACTAAAACATCCAGGGTACCTGTTCTTAAGTGCAAACTTTGGAGTTTGTGAGTAATATAGTGTGGCAAATTGCATTTTAGAAAAGAAAAACAGCAACAGCGGATTACAAAGCTAAGCTGAGCCAAAAGGAACTAGTAACGACTTGCTTCCTAGAAATGCAGTGCTGTAAATAGTACAACATTCCGCTTTGAAATGTAGTGGGGTGAAAGTTATGTTACTACTCAAAAAATAATTAATTAATGACGTCATGTAAAGATTTTCACACAAAAAAAGTTCTTAAGTACAGCAATCGAGTGAATTTACTTTGTTACTTTTCACCACTGATTTCTGTATATAATTGTAGTTTTATTGTTTTTTTGGTCTTAATTTTTTATTTTATTGTACTTGTTTATGAAGTATATAGTTTGTAATCTTATGATCAAGATTAACAATACAAACAATACATATAAAAACCAAGCAATCATATTTTTGCAGAAGTGCTCTAAGCATGGTGATGATACTCGATGAACAATAAAACATAAAGGTTGCAAAGACATCCATTCTGCCTGCTTATTCATTAGTACCATTCAAAATGAATGAATGAATGAATGAATGAATGAATGAATGAATGAATGAATGAATGAATGAATGAATGAATGAATGAATAGGAATTTATTTCAGACAATTTCAGACAGACAATTTGACAAAAAACAATAAATGAATCAATCAAGTACACACAAAAATACTACTTAAAATCAAACAAACCAAACACCAATTTCCAAACTAACTAAATTCACCTGAACATAAATAGAAATAAAACTCTTCACCAAATAAATCTGTCAGTATATACAGCCAGAGAAGTGACATACTGTATCTGCACTATGTATATTAATGTGCTTTAATACTGATAGTACTGAGGGTAATAATTTATATCTGCTTCCTAAAGTGCAAATGCACATGCGTTTCCTGAAAGCATGTGCATGTGCAAATGTGTTGCTGGAATTGGTTGTACTTCTAAAACGGATCAGATAACAACAGGGATGCTGGTGTTTGAACCATTATTACTCTTCTTCCAGCATGACCAAGATCTTAAATATACAACCAGAGCTTGTATGGTTTAGATGAAATTATGTTTATGAGTTAATTCACTGTTATATTCCTTTTAACAAAGGACTTCTAACAGAGCAAACATTCTTGGTTAGTGTTAGATGAATATCAATTATGATATATATATTAAATATATTAGACTTAGTTGTAATAGTTTCATCTAATCTCTGTTAGGAATTAAAAGACTGTGAAAAAATCTGGAAGTTGCACTTTAAGTTTACCTCATTTCATACTGGTGGTTTACTAAACCAAAAACTAACAATATACTTTTAAATTCCTTAAAACTAAATTATTAGAGTACAGGGGTCACAGATTCTCATTTCTGAGTAAGGTTAAGTTTTGACACATAAACTTCTTGAAACCTCCTTCTGCGATGCCATCACTCTGCGGAATAAACAGAGGGAGACAGGCAGTGTTGGAGGCTCCCACTAATTTGCTATGGTGACATTTTCTTCTCTGTCTCCTTGGGGGAACCGCATAGACAGACTGAGGGAGTCTGAAAAAAGAGGTGTTTGGAGAAAGAGATAGAGAGCAGTGAGAGAGAAAGAAAAGAGGGATGGTGAGGTAGACACTAATGAACGCAGACAACAAAGACCCTAACCTGAGCTTCTAAGCCCCTGGAGACACGGAGAGGTTTTTCAGCGGGTCAATAAAAGCACTGGACCATGTCTGCGTCTGCCTGCCCTTCAAGCACCCGCTTAACTATAGAGTGAGGACTTTTGTTCAAGGTTGCCAGAGTTAAAGTGGAATAACATGGAATTTCATCTATAATTCTGGCAGAGTTTATGGATTAATGTGCACAGAAGGAGAAATCTGTAAGATCTAATGTGAACTCTTCTACATCTATGTAATTATGCATTAAGGAAAATGGCTAATGATTTTTTTTGGCAGTAGCTGGCATGTATGCTATAATATAGGGGTTAGAAAATACACCTAAGATCCTCGAAGATACAGGCTTATTTTACCACAAACATTTCAATCATTTTTAAAAAACAAAATTTATTGTAGATTTCTTTTTTTTATCAAAACTAAATCATAGTATATCGGATCAACAAACCAGCGTTGCTAGCCCAAGGCAAAAGCAAACTATGTGATAACTCAGGGCCCTAGGGGTCCTCAAGAACAATTTATTGTTGTTTGTTGTTTTTTTTTACATTTCTACATTAATATAGCAACAAAAGCAAACAGTTATATTAAATAAATAGGAATTTTTACATTTATATGTATCTAATCATGTATGAATCATTACTACATTAAAAAGATATATGGGTTTAGCAGAGGAACAGCGAGTATTAAGGAAGGACAGTGTCACATCAAGTACCATGTGTGGGTAAAGGCAGTTTCCATTTTCAAATAGAGATTTTACATGTAGTTATGTGTATCTATGAAGTTTTAAAAACTAATTATTGAAATAAAAAAAATATTTTCCACCTGGTTTCAGGTGACATTGCATCTCCATTATTTAAGATCTTATTTGATATTTGACTGTTTATTTGATTTGATTTGTTTTGGTACAATTTGATGTATTTTTTTTTTATTTAAAAAGGCTATTTTATTAGTATGTTGTCTTTTCACTATAGTTTATTTTAGTGCATTAGTGTAGTTGGACCTGGTAGCCAGATTGATATGTGTAGAACTGAGTTAAGTTTTACGTTATCATTCCATAATGGCTGCCGTCCAGTCTGTCCGTGAAAATGAGGGATGTTTAGTACAATACTTTGAGCTGATTGGATGTAAAACAGTCGGTTACTGTAGTCTTGCAACTGTATACAATAGGACTGTTTACGATATAACAGATCATGTCAAAAAAAATATGAAGTTGTTTGTGTTTTTAATTTTACAGGCTATTATCATATTAAGTAGATGGTTAATCTAGTTAAATTGACCTTAAATATGGAAAATGTAGGAATGATAAATTAATTACCGTGGGGGAAATAATCCTGCCCTTAAATTTGCAGATTGATTTTCTGATAAAAAAAATAGCCTAATTTATCTAATTGTTATATATATACCCAACTTCTGATGGCTACTTTCAGCAGGATAATGCGCCATGTCATAAAGCTGGAATCATCTCAGACTGGTTTCTTGAACATGACAATGAGTTCACTGTACTCAAATGGCCTCCACAGTCACCAGATCTCAATCCAATAGAGCATCTTTGGGATGTGGTGGAACGGGAGATTCGCATCATGGATGTGCAGCCGACAAACCTGCGGCAACTGTGTGAAGCCATTATGTTAATATGGACCAAACTCCCTGAGGAATGCTTCCAGCACCTTGTTGAATCTATGCCATGAAGAATTGAGGCAGTTCTGAAGGCAAAAGGGGGTCCAACCCATTACTAGCATAGGGTACCTAATAAAGTGGCCGGTGAGTGTGTATATATATATTATTTTAGGTACAATAAAGAAACTTTTGAGAAGTCTATAGAGAGAGATTTTATTTTGCTCTTTAAGTTAATTCTATAATGATACGAAGAATCTGTTGTTTGCCTGGGGTTCCAAACAGGCTAGGACCGCCCATGACTGCAACCTAATAATGGATAAGAACATTAAAAAAAACTAAATCTAATCTAAACAAGACTGATCTTTTCTGCCAATTTGATTGATCAGAGAATTCTGCTTTATTTCATTTCGACATCCTCCATGAGAGCATTTAATTTAGTCTGAGAACAAATCGATTCTTATTTTATAAGGGTTATAACAATAAAACCAAATCTGAAAGCGAGAGAAAAGACAGGCATATTTCCCCCTGGAATCTTTTTGTGTGTGCTCTGCATGTGCTGCCAGAGGAATGCAGAGTTTGAGAAAAGTTAGCAAAAATCAGCATGATGAGATATTGACTCTAATTCTGTAACTTCATTTTATGCATCAAGTGGCAAACAAGATATCATACCGCTCATAATCCTCAGCCTCCCCGAACACACAGAGGCCTCCCACAGACCCCATATTGATATTGATGGGGGAAAAAATGTCTCACATCTGGGGTCCACACACCACAACACACACCTGAAATAAGGAGGGCGCAGCACGCAAGCATGCTGGGAGCAGCATACTTGGCTGCCCTACTAAGTCCCTCCACGTCTGACATATGTCATTCCCAATCTGTTCAACAGGCCACACGGCTCTGCTGCTGCAGCACAGAGGGTGGCAGAAGATTGAAGGAAAGGGCACAGAGGGACAGAGACGGTGAGGAGTGCATGAAACCAGCAGAGAGAGAGCTACTGCTGGTGGCTGCAGTGTTTTCCATATTAACTGGTGGTTTGGAACAAACACCATCTGCTCCTCAACAAAGTTAAACCCTCAGTGAAAACAGATGTCACAACCCCTGTATACATTTACCAGCAGCCACTTTAAATGATTTAAGAGCAATGAGCTTCTTGAAACACAAATCTGCAGCCAAACTGACAGGCAGCTGTTGTTTGCACTGTAAGGTTTAGGCATTCTTAATCTTATCTTGGGCCCAACAATAACAAAAATGTACATATATGAGAATGAACTAAGGAAAATTTGTGCGTTGGACTTTATTATTTTTTTGTATTTTTTGATTATTTTTTATGTAAGATTGGAGGGATAAGTATGATTGAATTTGCACCCATAACTTAATAAAACTAATATAAATTATGAACGGAACTTGGTTGCCCTCATGTGGCAGGGTGATGTAAACACAGTCAAGGAAAATCCTTTTTTTGTAAAGGTGCTGAGTATTGGACAGATAGACAAAATGTCATTCAGTGAGTCTTAAAATCTATGAATAGATATTAACAACTCTATCAATACCAGGATACATGTTTCCTTATGAAAACAGGACTCACAATAGACTCTAATAGTGTCTGTATAACTAACTAAAAAAAATAAATTAGGGGACTGAAGCTGATCAAAAACTGCCATTGCTAGAGTCTTTATCAACAACATAGACATAAATAAATGCAGCTGATCCATGTATGTCAAAACATAAAGCAAACTTTTTTATTAATGTTTGCAGTGGCCTTTGTTTACAGTTATCCTTTAGAGCAGCACTGAAACATTATTGTTCACTTTGGCTTAGCCACAAAGATGAAAGATTCGCTAATCATTTTAATCTTGTCTAGAATTTATGTTTGTTTTAGTTTAATCAATTTAACATTAATTTCTTTTATTTGAACTTTTTTTTTTTTTTTTTTCACTTTTATATAAGCTTTTTAAGTTTGTTACATTGATCCTATTTTGTTTGTTGCTTGATTGTGTCTGTAAACTAACGTGTATAAGCTGAGAAAATACTTTTCTTTATCTAACATGTAAAAAATTATTAAAAAAACAAACAAAAATTTCACATTTTTCTCAATTCAACCTTTTTATATGCTTTAGTGTAGATGAAGGGATCAGTAATGATCTGGAGTTGAGTTATTTTTCCTGCTACTGGAAATACAATTTCCCGAAGGGAGTAATCCCAAGGGATTAATAAAGTCAAGTCTAAGTCTAAGTCTGTCCTTTACCTCTGAGGGTTGTAGGTGCATCACTTTTTCACTACCTGAATAAAAACCTCACATGTTGTTTCATATAAATTGTGACATTCACCAGTCTTAGCCGAAGGCAAAACTCAGAGAAGTCAATGGGATGTAACCACAACTGAGAAGTCTATAATTTTCTGAGAAATGTCCTTTTTTTATATATGAGTTACATTTATCATGTCTTTAATTTAGTTTTCTGATAACAGACATTCACGTGGAAATCGTTGGATTTTGTTTGCCCTTAATAGTAAAAAGAAAGTATGATCAAAAGTGGGATCTTGCAAAACTTTCTTTAGTATTTATTTTGTAAACCTTTAGAATCCGTTAGTTATGCAGGCAAGAAAAAACTGGATTTGAAATTCAAACATTGATAAGGGTCATATCATAAAGTTGTCTTTGAAAAGCGTTGTCTATGCTATTATCAGTCGTATCTGACAGTATAAACCGAGCTCCCTGGGGATTCCAGGCACACACCTCAATGCCTTGGCCTTGTTTTACATCTCCAATCTGTTACAGTGGAAACTCCCCTGCTTCAATCCCACGGATGATTAAACACGATAATTAAGGTTTTTGGACGTTTTCCACAGAGGAGCAGACGTAGCAGCTGGTGACATTCATGCATTCCCAAACAGGGAGGAGGGAATTACAATGATGCTCTCATTCTTTTTCAGCTCTCACAATGTCTGGTCTTAGCATCAAAATAGTCAAAAACAGACAATTTCTTGGCTATTTTGTAACTCATCTCAGTAGCTTAAAATCAGTAATAGAGTACTTTGATGTTTGGATCTGAACATTTGGAAATCACATAGATAAGTAGATAGGACTTAATATCTCTAGAAACAGACATGAACTTCTAAGTTGTTACAGGAAATAAAACAAAAGTCAACTTCAAGTATTTTTGGTTTAGTATCTGCTTTTGAGAAACCATCCATTCATCCATTTTCTGTCACGCTTTATCCCAAGCGGGGTCGTGAGGGGTGCTGCTGCCTATCTCCAGCTGTCCAAGGGCGAGAGGCGGGGTACACCCTGGACAGGTCGCCACTCCATCACAGGGCAACAGAGAAAAACAGGACAAACAACCATTTACACACAAAAGAAATCAATTAACCTAACAGTCATGTTTTTGGACTGTGGGAGGAAACCATAGTATACGGAGAGAACCCACGCATGCTCAGGGAGAACATATAAATCCTGTGCAGAAAGACCCTGAGCCAGGAATCAAACCCGAAACCTTTTTGCTATTCACTACCCACCGAGCAGCCCATAAGAAAACCAAGCAACCAAGAAAATCTAAAAAAAAGCTAAAAAATATATACATAGGTACAGTAGCCCTATTTACCCAAATTGAACTTAGAGCTCAGTTTAAAGGTTGCTCCATTTAAGTAGTAACACCAAACTACAATAGACTAGCTGCATAATGTTCTTATAACCATGGATGTGGGTGTCATCAAAGATTTTGCTCAGTGCAAAAACAAAACACAGCTTACTCCACCGCTCTGGACTACTCTAAGGATTGTGGTGACAGTTTAATGCTTTGGGGTGTTGTTTTTCTGCAACAACTTAAGATCTGTTTTTTTCTTACCACAAAAAGAGAAAACATAGAATTTTGCAGGTAGAGCCTGGACTTGAATAACACTGAACAAATGAGCTATACTATGATCCATTTATTTCTTTTCCAAGTATTTAAATTAGCTTTTTATTGAGTTGCAAATTATCTATTCCATTTATGTCTGTATTTTTTGTAACAAAAGCCACTTTTAGGGGTGTATTCAAAGGAAACCTAAATTATTAGTTTACATTAAATCTAATTTGGATGTTAAGAACAAATTTATTTTAGCAATCCTGATGAGGTATCTTTGAAATGTAATGATAAAAGATTTTTCATCTTTTATAAATAATATTTCATTTATTCCAGAGACATGGGAAAGGGTATGGAGTCTGAAAGAGAGCAAAATACTTAATTTCCCAGAATTTAGTGGCACCTTGGAAGAAAATAAGCAATCTGGCTAAAATCTATGAATTAGATAAGGAAATATTCGAGTTCAATCCAATCAGTGCTATTCCTCCATGGTCATATCCTGAGACAAAAGTGGAGGGTTTATAAAATTAAAAACACTTGGAAGCTAAATGAAGTAGGTGATAAAACAAATGTTTTTTAGTGGTCAGGAGACAACAGAAAAGTCATAATTAGAAATTCAACACAGTTAATTTAGGTTGTCTAAGGTTGGTATAGATGTTCAGTCTGGTTGGGCACCAGCCCATGGAGGAGTAAAATATAATTAAATGACAGACACATTTGCTAAAAGTGCTTTAAAAAAAGTCGGTAACAAAATATAGAATAAGTGCATGAAATTTAATTTCATGCACTTAATCTATCTGGGTCTCAATCATGGCACGATTTCCAAAAACTATACATTTTTGTTTCACCACAATAAAAAAAAAAGAAATTGGGAGGAAAGACAACAACAAATGTGAGAGATGTGAAGCAAAAAAAAAAAAACTGTACAACATAGAGTTGAACTGTGAACTGTGAAGAGACGAAAGAAACAGACTGTGTGCAGAAGTCAGAAAGGCAGGGAAGAATGGGAATTGGAGGGACTATAAGGAAATAAATGAAAAAAAAAAAAAAAGCCCGTATGATTAAAAGAGCATTTTTACCTACATTACAAAACTCTAATAAATATAGACGGTGGGAGCTGTTGTTGTTACACACTAATGTGTGATAGGTGGCGGTATGGGGCAACAAGCTGTTTTCAACGTGTAATGATATGAGAGAAGAAGAAGACTCCATGGAAACGGTCTATTGGCGTGCTACATGCTAGCTAGTTGGATAGCAAGAAGTGAGAGGACGTTGCTGTGTGCAGGATAGATTGATCTCCGTCTGTAAATATGAGTCGTACGCCTGATGCGAGAGCCAGGTAAAACTGATTTAACACGCAACTCACCATTCAACTGATTTACCACGTCTAAGATATCAGTTAAGAAGCTCAAACCCCACAACAACACGGGTCTTGAATAGTTAAGCAACCTGTTAAGATGCATTTATTTGATCAACTATTCAAATTCATAGGGCGATGCTATTGAATGCTTTAATCTATTGCCTGTGTGTCTATCAGTCGCTGTTGTTATCTCTAAACATGTGAAATGCACATCATCCCATCCTCTCTATGTTTAGACTGCCGTTATCTATTATTATTATTTTTTATTTATATATTTTTTTACACATAAAATTTCAGAAATAAATAAACCCTAAAATCAGTCAGTTTTGTGCAGTGTCTTCCAATAGTATTCATCGCCAAAAAATGTTTTAACCACATCATTAACTTTATGTTGTCTGTATTGGTAAAAATAAACCTAGCTGTTATCAGCTGCCATTGAATCAACATCATTTGGTTGATTTGGATAACGGTTTAATTTTGTAGATTTTGATCTAATCGACGTAGAAATAGTAACCTCATTTCTATGGCATGTTTCTCAACATAAAAATCACAAACAGGACAGCAGAGACAAATAGGGAAGAGGATTAGGGCCACTGGAAAAAATTAACTGAATTTTAAATATTATTTCAGTTTAATATGGGAAAAAAGTCAGATTTTTTACTTTAATCTGAGAATTCTGACTTTAATCTCATAATTCTGACTTTTTTCTCATATTATCCTGAAATAAAATTGAGAAATCAGTTCACTTTTTTGTGTGTTTTTCAGTGGCCCTAATCTCTTCCGTAGACAAAAAAACCCCTGAAATTTTAAGTCTCCTGAATCGATTATTATCATACCTACTATTATCTATTATACATGCTCTATTGCAGCAGAATTCACTGCAAAATCTAAAGGTACCACATGACTACAAAATGTTCTCAAAGCAGCCTGTGGCAGGCCAAATAATAATCTTAAGTTTTATTTCCAAACCTGCTGACTCTGTAAAACATGTGACGAAATGTTTTCACCCAGGTGCCCAATGAACCATCAGTTTGGACAAAGTATAATGCTAATCGACAATTACTGATACATTTAATTTGACCAAGTTCTGCGCTGGTAGATGAAGAAATTATCAAGACTCAACTCAAACATCAGATTGAGAGTTGAGTTGAGCTTTTAACATGGCTTCCTCATTCATGTTTCAACACTCTTACAGTTAATTAACAACAGTTAATTAATCTGTGTGGGTGTTGGAACAAAGTTATTTTTCAACTGACATATATCGGTAAGGCATGTTTGTAAAAATAATGTTTATTAGACCTATAACTCAAAAATGGTTTATATTTCAACACTGAATCCATGAGGAGTTAACAACACAATTTCAACTGTTTGGTGTTCAATGTTGCTTTGATGTTGAATATTTTCTTTCAACAACTTTTAAATGTTTAACATCAGTCTGGGAAATGGGAACTGAAAGTTCTTCAATGTTTTAGATACTAAATGTGGTTGGTAGTTGTACTCATCTGCCCTGAGACACTCTGGAGATGATATTTGCTGCAATTTCAGGATGTTTTTCTCCACCATCATTACACATCTACTAAATGTTTTCCCCATATTTCCTTGGGAAGCAGCTTAACCTCAACCAGATTATATAGGATCTGTGAACATCAACTTGTAATTCTTGCTTAAGATTCTCAATCACACTTAGGTCTTAACTTTGATGTGGCCATTCTAAGCCATCTATTACTTAGATCTCATCTATTCTGGCTGTCTCTTAAGAGCTGCTGTTGCACTGAAAGATGAACTTCTGCCTTTGCAGCCTTTAGCAAGTTTCCTCCCCAGGATTTCCTTGCATTTAACTTTGTCCTCCCGTGAATTCACGACAATCTTTACCATGTTGAATGAAAGCATACCTACAGCAAGAGGCTGTAGGGAATAAGATCAATTAGTTTTATAGTGATGCGCGTGAGGTTCACATTCAAATGAGCAGGCGTGAGCAAATGCCGACCCAAGTAACACATTGTCAGCAAGCTGTCCCAACTGAAGTCTGATGTCTGGAACCATTTTGAATTTAAAACAGCTAAAGATAATGTGCTGATATGAGACATTAAGGTGGCTTCCCACTACACTGATAATGAGTGACGCCTTGCATCTCGTGGTACAGACCACCAAGTTTACTTCAAGCCAGAAAGCCTTTAGGTTGACTGAAGACATTAACAAATGGGGCCTGACCAGCAAAAACCCTGTAGCTGTTACAGACAACACTGCAAATATGGTTTGTGCATTGAAGATAATGCAGTTCATGCATGTCTGCTGTGTCCCTGCTGTGTCACGTCTGCTTGCTTGAGTGAGGCTTCACTTTTTCACTTTTCACATTTGGGCTTATGAGACAGTTTTGTTCACATCTCCATTTTAAACTGTCTGATTTACAAGTTACGAGTTATGGAAAAGACAGGTCGAATCAAAATCAATCAATGTATTTAGAACTGTAACAATAGAAATCGAATCAATTCAGGACTTTGGCAAAAATACCCAGCCCTAGTCCCAACTTTTGTTTCATTACTGGATGGTGTGCTCACAGCGTGATGTGCTTGGTTAGTGGCATGCCACACCTTGCATTTTGCACTTTTTCTAAAGTCCAAGTTTTTGCTGTCCTCTACAGTATGTGTTTTTAGGTAAACTTTGAACAGGCTTTTTCTCAGCAATAGCTGTTCATCCCAAAAGGCCAGATCTCTGGAGTATATGACTACTAGTTGTCCTGTAAATATCTTCTGACTTTATAATCTCTGCATCCCCTCTGAAAATAGTACAGGTCCCTCATCTCCTTCTTTGTTTATTCTACATTTGCCTGGACTGCTACTTTAATTGGATGCTTGTATTTGTGGAATACTCCATACTTTCTGTTTCTAGACATTCCATTAAACAGTCTTCCATCTGATGTTCAAAAGTTGTTTTGTTTTATAATCTAACCTTTTTGCAAACTTCCCCCAAATCTTTATTCCTGACCTGTCTTGTGTGTTCTTAGTTCTTTAACATGATACTTGCTCTCTGATGTTTTCTACTTATTAAAACTTCACAAATATGTTTCTGTTGTATTGTTTTTATTTTTTATTGTATTTAAATAATTTTCATTATTCCTTTTCAGAGATAAGCAGACGAGGAAGATCCAGGAGAACATCACCAATGTGGAGAAACACTTTGGAGATATGTGCCAACTGTTTGCTGCCTACACCCGCAAAACAGCCAGGCTACGGGACAAGGCAGACCTTCTAGTCCAAGAAATCAACTTGTATGCGGACACAGAGACACCTGACCTAAAGAGAGGGATGAAGCAGTTTGCAGAACACCTTGCCAAGATTCAAGACTACCGCCAGGCTGAGGTAGATTTTTTATATATTTTACGTATATACATCATCTTAAATGAAATAATAAATCTAACATTTAATGTTACCTTATAGGTGGACAGGCTGGATGCCAGAGTCATAGAGCCATTAAAAGCTTATGGAGCTGTGGTGAAACGTAAAAGGGTAAGGTATATGAAGAACCCCGTCAGGCTTCATTCACTGCTGCACAATGAATATGTGAGGCAGTTATTTAAAAACATGGCCACTTGAGGCTGTTGCAGAGCCTGCAAAACTGTAGAAACTCTTGCAAGGCTGCAAGAGGGCAGTATTGGTTCAATGATGATGTGAAATACTTTAAGCAATAGTAAGCACCTGCGCTGCTTGAGACTGAAAATTGAAAACAGGATCTTAAAGAATTTCCTGTTGTTAGTTTTTTGGGATTTGGTTTTTATGACATCATTTTTTTTTTTTTTTATCCAAAGAAGGTGTCTGCCTTGATGTAGGTATATTAAATTTCTTGCTCATCTGCTGCAACTCTGGCACTTATTCAAACATCTTGCAAAATAAAACCATTGAAAGACACAGTGGGAAACTAGCTGTTTTAAACATTACTTTGTGAGGCCTTTTTTCACCTTGATAGCTGACCTAAAGCTATGGACACCTGTAACAGGTTAACAAATTCCGTATGTGTTGCAAGAGTGCCACATATGTTGTGGCTCACTGTTTATGTTCAACATTTAATCTGATTGAAATGGTGAGAAACATGTATTCAGATTTTAACACATACCTAAATGTTCTGTGTCCCTGCAGGAGGATCTGAAGGCAACGCAGAGTGCCCTAGACAGAGAGGCCAAACAAATGGCTCAACTGGAGAAGACCAGGCTCCGAAACCCTGCAGACAGACAGATTATTGTATCCTTGCTTTGTTTCTCTTTAGTTCTTAACCGGAAACATTTATCTATCAATGGTTGACGTTCAGCATTTAGCTACAGAACTTAAATTTTCCTCACTTATTTCCTTGATCAAATCTTCAGTCTCAGGTGTGTCCCATGTGAACCTTGCAGCTCCGTAATTTCCTCAGTTTTACAAAGTTGAATTTGTCCTCTATGGTGGAGCATCTAAAATCATATTTTCCTAAACATTTTACAAGTTTATATTGCCTTTTAGTATATGCATTTTGTTGCCATCAGGCTGAGAGCGAGCTCCAAAGAGCCACCATGGATGCCACACGGACCACCAAGAAGCTGGAGGAGACCATAGATGAGTTTGAGCGGCAGAAAATCCAGGACATAAAGGTTGTTGTTTTTTTCCTAATTGTCTTCCGGTTGTTTTGTTCCTGTGGAGCAGTGGGGAACAGTTAATGGAAACCAAACAATGATGACTTGGGCAGTCTTTCAACTCTGCTTAAACACAGGCCCATCTTAAGCTGTTTGAAACTATTCCTACAATTCTCTTTCCCCTTGTCAGCGCACGCTCACTTTCGCTGTTGATCTTATCAGTCTCTTCTTCTCCGGTAGAAAGTCTTGGGTGAATTTGTGACAGTGGAGATGTCTTTCCATGCCAAAGCTTTGGAGATCTACACTTCTGCATTCCAAAGTATCCAAAGTGTGAATGAGGAAGCAGACCTGGAGGTATGGGAATCTCTGTGTAAAGTTAAAATATATAATCACGGGCTCACAAACTTTTTATTTATCTCAGAGGTATGATAAACAACCAGCATCTTCAGTTAATATTAAAAACAACTGAAATAGTTCACTAACACCCACTGAGAAAAAGTCATGCATACAGGTTGCAGAGAAATTACAGATTTTCACAGTTAAAACCAGTTTCTGGCATGATTTTTGTCTGAATATTTGACCTATGAGAAATGGTTGTGCTCAATAGCTGGTTTCATGTTCCAGAGAAGCTTTAAAGCATAGTCTGTTGATTTAAGTTTGGGGCCTTTCCAGGAGCTTTATACTAGACTGCTTTTTCCCTTCTAAAGCCCGCTTTAATGTGCATTTGGGATTATTATTATTATTATATATTATCATCTTGAAATGCCCAATTTTGGCCATGTTTAACCATTTAGCAGCAGAGAATAATGTAAAACAGGATGTGGTCTTTCATTATTATTCCATCTACTGCATGATGATACTAATAACGTACTTGATAGCGCACACTCCTTGACTAAATGTCTTGTTGTCATTGTGGTCAAACTTGCAGTCTTTATCTACTCTTATTACAAAACAACATTGAAGATTATAGTTTTACATCAGAACCAATAAAAAGCATCTTCTAATACAGAAATGTGATCTTATTGAAAGATATTTTCCCTGATTAAGGCACACAGACTACATATCAATACATAATGCTCATTATATACCAATACTTTCCAGTTCGTAATGCAGACTTTTCTGACACATCCTGAGCCAATAAAAAAGTACTTGGCCTTAAAGTTTCAACTTTTAAATTAATTGCAAATGGAAAATGAGAAAATTTTGTATGCTTGTTTTAAAAGTCGTCTGGTATTTTTTCTTGTTTTAGAAAGGCTTCTTCTGCAAACAATCTATTAGTTGTGTTCTCTGCTATTTCAGTGTTTCTCTGGAGTTGGCAGCAAATATTTTCAAAAACACTAAAGCATAGTTATTCAAGAGTTTGGTCATGGTTTGGTGAAATCTTTCACTAAATGATGCTCCTGATACTTCAATATTTTGAAGTTTCTTTTCTTTTGGTCTTTAATCTATAGGGCTCAAGACTTAGACCACTTTATTAATCCCACTAGGGGCAATTCGTTTAAGCAGTACATGAGGCAAACAAGCAAAAAAATAAAAAAACATGTAATAGCATGAAAAAATAAGATTTAAAAAATAAAAAAATGAGAATCAAAATTAAGAATGATAAAAAAACACTTAAAGATAGCAAAATGATAACACAGTTATCTTTAAAAACACACACACACACACACACACACACACACAACCAACTTATATAGAGTTTAAAAGTCGAATGGCTGCTGGTATAAAAGAATTTGCATAGCGGTTTATTTTACAATGAGGTGTTACAAAGCGACATCCTTAAGGCGACAAAGAGAATTAATTTTTAAGAACATGTTCTGATGAAGAGAAGATCACTTTAGCTTTTTTTCCAATTTGTTTATTACAAAAGGAAGGCAAGTCCCTCTTGTTCACTCCTATGATTTTAGAACAGATTTCAGCTACACAACTCAGTGTTTCATTCAACCTTTGCTGCTATAATGGCTTTACCCCTTCTAGAAGGCTGTCCACAATATCTAGTAGTGTGTTCAAGGGAAGTTTTTCGATCACTCTTTTAAAAGCCAATTCATGGAATTATAGGCTGATGTTGGCTAAAAATGCCTGGTACTAAGTTTGTAATTACTTTCCAAGGTGTTCCCTTGGGTTCAGGTCCAGACTCTGTGAGAGCCAGCCAAGCTCACCCAAACCCAACTCTCTCTTCAATGTCTTTTTTGCTGCACTCTTATGTTCAAGGAGAAAGAGACCATCTCCAAAAGTGTTTCCAGGAAGTCGAGAGCATGGAATTGTCCAAATGCTCTTGGTATGCTGAAGCATTCAGAGTTTAAGTAGAAAAAAGGAGTCAAACCCAGCTTTTGATTAACAAACCTACGCCATAATCCCTACTCTACCAAACTTTACACTTGGCACAACGCAGTCAGACAAGTACTGCTTTCCTGGCAACTACCAAACCCAGGCTCCTCTGTAAGATTGCCATATAGAGAAGCTCAATAAGTCACTCTTGAGACGGCACTTCCATTGCTTCACATTTCAATCCCTCGTATTCTATGAAGCTTTCTACACACTTCTCTTGAACTAATCTGAAAGCCATGTAAAGTTTGTTGATATGTAGCATTTGATTTTAAATAAAGTTGGGAACCTCTATTGAGCATCAGAATCTCCTACACCCCTCCATCACTATAAGAAGCCCATTAATTCATGGTTGATTGGCTTTTCTTTCTAATTACTTCCACTTGCTTATAATACTACTGGTTTATAGTGGAATATGTAAGAGCAAGGACATTTCTTAAGTGGACTTTTTACGTACAGCACCAACCTGGAACTGACTGAGCTCCTGAGAGCAACAAACGGTCTGTATTGTTTAAATAATGTGGATTTGCTTGCCTACAATAATGCGGATTGTGAGCGAATATGTTTGGTGTAGTTGCTCCTGTAAAATAATCCAAGGTTATGAGCTTTCTCAAATGCACAACAAACTCCAATTCAACCATTCAACTGTCACTAAAAGACTACCACCAGGATGTAAACAGTTGCTTGGTGCTACCCTCCTAGCTCAAGATCCTTTAGGAGCTTGTTTATTACAACTCCTGGATGATTTTGGTCTAAATTTTAGTTTCATCTACACCCTCTGCTCTTTGTTTGATAAAGCTGAGGGTTTTGTTTTAAAGTCCCCGCATATCATAGTCCACGCCCTGTGGCTTAACTTTGAAGTCATCTGCGGTAAATACTGAACAATCCGATCAGTCATGCCAGCCTGTTCTCCTTTGTCTACCATCTGCTGAGAGGTTCTCTCTGCTATTTGAGGAAAGAAAGGAAAAAACAAAGGATCAATGATTCCCTGTGAGCTATGTTCCTTCTGCGGATGCCCTTGTGTTGTTTTCCCTCCACCCGTCGCTGTCTAATTTGTGTGTTTTTGCAATGAATCATCTGCCTTTCATTCATACTGAAACAAAACTCTTTACTGAGATCACTCTGGTTTTCAGCAACTCCTCATACATAACTTGGGAGATTGAATCATTTAAAACATGCACAATGATAAGCATGAGGGAAATCCTGATCTGGAGCCAAAGCTCTCTATCACACTGATTGCACCTCTGAGATTCTTTCATTATCTAAGCACACTGACGACCCACATGTAGATTTGTCCTGTTATCATATTCTACAGTAGTTTTCAGAGATGTAAACCTTGCTCTAAAATTGCCATATTCTTATCTCACTGTTTTGATGCGGCTCCCCCTACTGCTTTTTGCAGGTGTTCAGGAGTTCTCTGCACCCCCCTCACTTCCAATCTCGCTTAGATATAGTGCGAGCCAATTCCAAAGTATCCCTCGATCAGACTGGCTCCTTCATGAGTACATCAGGAACCTTACAGGTAAGACATATATAGACTCCTGAAATGTTTTGACCAGAGTTTCCCTTAAAATTGCCTGTCTCAGCTTGCTCATAATCATTCCATCTTCCCTGTTTGTTGATGCAAAACTTTTACTGTTGTGCAAAAATAAAAGACAATCTTATTGTTTTTTTGTTTTTTTTACGGTTGCCTTCCTCGTGTCAGCATAGCTTTTTACTTGATGAACGAGTGTTACAAGAGTTGCCAGAGGATAATCGTTGTATTTCCCCATCCGTCATATTCGTGATTTGCACAAGTTACAACGTGCTGCTTATATAATTCCTTTTCTACAATATTAATGGTTTACCCAGCATCTGGACAACAGCACTGCTCTTTTTTATGGGTGGCTAATGCTATATTTACAAAAGTTTTGCTAAACTACTTACATTTAATAAATTTTCTATTTTTTTTTAATTACGACAAGATTATTTAATTAGTATTTCTGATACACCAGCAAAAAAGAGGGCATAATTACAAAGTGGAAGGAAAACCATATTTGGATTCGATTTTTTTAGGTACATATAAGCCACTGAACTGTGCGGTGTCTGTTAGTATGCAGTATTTATTCTGATACCCCAAAATAAAATCAATAGCAAAAAACGACTGTAAGTCAGCCTACTGTACTAGAAAGCTGTCCACCCATTTAGGTCTAAGGCTACTGCACTTCTATGAAGACCCAAGCTTGTTTTTTTGTAGTTGTTGTTGTTTTCAGTCTAGTTAACAGTATAACCAAGACATTAATCCAAAGATGAATTTGTGGAAAATTAAAAATGGGGTTTGGTTTAAAAAAACAAAAACAAAAAACAGTCAATCCATCATTTGAGTGAAGCAGCTACAGACTGTAAGTTACACTACAGACTGAGTGTAACTTTAGGGGGAGGTGCAGAGATCCTTAACTGTCAACAGGACAGTTATCATACAGTTCATGCACTGCTTTAATGTATTCTTCATGTAAGAGTGTCAAAAAGAAAGCTGTTATTAGAAAGGTCACAAGCAGCCCAACTTGCCGTTTGCCAGAAGCCACTGGGGACTCCAGCAGATGTAGAAGAATATGTTTTGTTTAGATGAAAAAAAAAAGATTGGACTTTCTGACCTACATGCCAAATGCATATAAGTCAGATGTGGTGGTAAAGTGGTAGAAAATCTATCCTGCAACTCAAAACGAACTTATTATTCCCATGTTTAAACATGGTGTTGGCAGCATCATGCTACGAAAACCCCTTTTATCCGGCAGGAACAGAAAAAACTTGTCAGATTTGACAGAATTATATACAGATCTTAATTCAGGGCAATCATGAAAAAAACGTTGTGGCTTTAGATGAATTCAAACTAGGAAAGTAATGTAAGTAATGAATGTTTCAAGGATTACTCACCCTAAGACTGACCTTTTTACTATAAAATATGCATGAATGTTTTATACCGCCTTCTACATGTTGAACTGTGTGGCGCCTTCTTCATGTTTATGAATGTAAGGCATCTGATTTTGAGTCAGTGTTGGTATTTGCTCAAAGGATTATGACATCAGTAGCTCTGCCACTGTGAGGTATGGAAGTCCCTCAGTTGCGTGCATGCCTCTGTAGTGAGTTGGCGGTGGAATAGTGAGCTTTAGCATCTTTCTATTGATTTTCAGGAATAAGATTCATTAGCTTAGCATTATGTTAGTTCATTCAGCATTTATTTTTCAAATCTTAGAAGTAGACGGAGTAAGGCCCTGCTATGAGTGGTAGAAGGTCTTTTTAAGATTATGTCTAATCGTGCTGAGGTTGATCTATTTTACAGTGTATATTGGCAGATATACTCTAATAGATTTTCATCTGTAATTCCTGCAAGAAATTATTATATAAAGCACTGACTCAAATTTAGATTGATTTTCAGATTTTACAACTATGCTAAAGTTTGTTTTGGGCTAATAGATAAAATCCCAATAAAAAGGAATTAATTCACGGGTATAATGTGAAAATTATGTTTAAGCATGAATTCAGTTTTATGGAAGTATAGCTGAGGACTTGTTGTTTTTTTTTAAGTTCTTGAATGATTTGAAGTTGCAAAAATCGTTAAATCAGTATTTTTAGATATTTAATCTGTCCAGAGATGTTTCGGATTAGAGGTTTCAGAGACACATTGCGACACAGTCCGGTCACACCAGCATGCCTGAAACTCGTCATACCTCCTCCTATGATTAGATTTGAATTTATCCGGTAGCACTCACTTCTGTTTTTAAGATACAGGCTGACTGTGAGAAACACATGTTGCAGAACCGGCTTACTTGATGGGTGAAACTAGAAACAGAAATCTGAAAGTAAAAACGTACCTTTTTAAGGAATGAATAATCTGACATCAGTGCCTGCTCATTTTACTATACGCTTAGCTGATGCACCAAATGCTCTGGATTTAACCAAAGCACAAACTGTGCCTAATAACTGTCTGCAAAGTGTTTTAGTTGCGCAGTGACTTAATTTGTTGTCACAGCAACAAAGAGCCAGCAGCCGCCAGACGAGAAGAGGGGATGAGGAGGAGGAGGATGATGAAGACGAATCTGAGGAGGAGGAGGGTGATGAGGATGAAGATGAAGAGGACTCAGACGACGAACATTAGGCTTATTAAACTATTTAGGCTTGCAGAAAAAAAAAAAGAAAGAAAACAAAAAAAGCAGATAAATTGTTTTACGAAATAAAGCTGTGATTCTGCCAAACAGTCTTTACCCAGTTGGAACAGTATTGTAGTTGTTACGTTACATAGAAGACTCATTTATGTTCTGGTATTTTTATTTTTGTCAACAGTTTCTTTGAGCTGTATTTTTATATGTCACACAGTGTCTCTGAATATGCGTTGTATTTGAATGATTTGCTATGTTCAAATAAAATGGTTCTCTGTGTAATAAAAGAATAAAAGTACACGGTGTACTCCTGCTCACTTTTCATTAGAAAAAAAAACAGGAGAGCGCTTGATTGTTATTTTAGAAACTGTCGAGAGAGTGAATCAGTCCAAGTGACAGTAGTTATGTGACGACCACAGTTAAAAGTGACTCATCTCTGCCACAGACATGTAAAAATGGAACAAATGGGAGACAGAAATATTTTGCAGGGAAACGTCCGTGTTCATGTGGGTGAATATGCATGTATGTGTAACATCAAGCCTTTCAGCAATCATGTCAGATTTTAAAAGACCTTTTCTGTGCGATTAGCATGTTGCGTGTTGACGATCTTGGTAGATGCTGCAGCCACAATGTCTGCTGATTTGTCTTGGATGAGTCACTCAACACATTTTATAGTTCTCAGCTGCTTTTGTCATAATTCATTTCTATTAACCTCTGACGCTCTATTGCATGCATGCACATCTGTTAGAAAAATTACAAAATATATACAAATTTACAGTCCTTAAACTTAATTTTCATCTATATGCAAGAAACACAAGGGATACTAGACCCTCCCCTACAGCAACGTTAATTATCTCACTGGCTGCCACTAAAAGGTGTGTAGGTGTCGTGTCATGAAACCTCTACGCAACAGCGCCCTAATGCATATAAAGGTTAATGTGTATGCAAACACAGTCATTTTAACATGCACTCACGTAGCCGTTTGTCTTTGTTGCACTGAATGGCCTGTGTTGCAGTGAGTCATCACCTGCAGTTTGTGTGATGGGGTGAGTCAGAAAACTTTTCCAATCGCAGATAAACCTTCCACTCCCCTATCACAGCGAAACAGGGTCTGAGAAGAACAAGGAAAAAGACTTGCACGATTGGAAATGTAGAAAACAGTCTCCTGATTTAGCTAAGAAAGTCAGGGGTGCCAGAGGAAGCAAGAGTTGGTTTATGAGTCAGCGACTGAAAGACAACAAGATGTAAAGGAGGTGGGGGTGGAAGGGGCAACTGGGAAAGGTCAGTCAAAGCTCCCGGTCCTTGTCATTGACTCATAGGCCGGCACTCCTATCAAACTCAACGCCTGCGGCGCCATCAGCCACCGCATGGTTTCATGCAAATGCCTTCATGTGCCCTATCTTTCCCTTGAGGAGAATGCCACTGATCTCACTTAGCCAAAAGCTTATTCATTGTGAACACAATTTTTTTATTGCTACAAATTGTTTAGACCTGTTTTAAAGAGACTGGCTTGAATAAAGTTTGAACAGCAGTGAATCTAAAATGCTTCCTCTATGTAGTAATTAGCTGATCTAAGCGATACAGCCGATCATACCAATAAGTTGCTGACTGGAAACATGCATGGGATTTTCTTTTACAGTTCTTGCTTGGCAGGCCAGGACTAGATAAATTACAGGATTAGATAAAGTTGGTATGTGGCATTCCTCTGGGTTTTTTTTTTTTTTTTTTTGGGCAACTTTTAATTCAAATCTTTATGCTCTCCCAAGTATAGATTCTGTTGACACTAAACTGTACATTTCTGTGTCACAATGCGATTATAGACTCCTTATACTAATAAAGCCAGCATGTTTATAGCATGGTAATGTTAAGTAGATGGGTCTGAATTTCCTCCAGCTTAATATAGGAAAGAGTTTGTCGTTGTTTTTTCCCCAACAATGCGAGGATCGATTTGGGTTCAGTGAGAGAAATAACACCAAGCATAATCATAGATGTTGTTATGGATACAGACTTTAGTTTTAACATCCTGTCTCCAAAAAGGCCTACTGTCATCTTTAAAGTTTTGTTAAAATGGCTGGTTTTGCATAAAAACATGATAGTTAAAGTGGTGCATTGTGTTGTTTTTAGCTTCTCATATGTCTCTATATTGATTTATAGAGAAGGTTCTTTCTCTCAACCAATTGCAGCTCATGCAAAAATCTGGAAGTCCTAATCAACACCAGGAGAACTGATCATCCAACCAGTCTTTAGCACTGGTATCCTTATATTATAATAATAAAAATAAAAATGTTATAAGAATATAAAACACCAAGTAGTCTTATGCCTCTGAACCTTCTACAGCCCTTATGTGATCAGAAACTGTGATTTAGGACTGAAGGAGTGAAAATGAATATAGTTTATATCCTAACATGGTTCCTTTTCTAAAGCACTTTAATTCCCTTATTGATGACTGATACCATACAAACAAACCTGCCTTGTCTTAATTAATTAGCTCTGTAGTGACATTAAAATCAAAACCTTTATACTTTCTCTAAATAATCAATTCAACTATGAAGGATTAGGGTAATTCTGCCTTAGTCCCTTTTGTTGACACCACCAGAGGGTGATGTTTCAAAGTTTTTGTTTTGGTGCTGGTTCAGTCTGGCAGGCTGAAATGAGGAGACATTGTGTTCTTTTCTCCTCATGGGTAGGTGCTGTGCAGGCGATTTGCCTTGAACCAACTGACTTAATCAGCATGCAAAATCATTCAGGTATGGCTTTCCTTTCGAAGAGAAAAGGAACAGGACTCAAACATTCTGATCTCCAAGTTTTATAACATATAGTTGTTTTACATTCAATAACAAATGCTGACAGTATTGATCAGTGTCTATAATCGGCTGCTTGTCTACCAGTCTAATAGAAACAGGTTAGGATTTATTCTTTAAAGCTGACCTTTTTCATATTTTTCTTATCTATTTCAGATTCTCTAGAGAGTTCATATAGAGGACAAATTAATAAGTTAAGTTTCAGTAGTGGGAGTTTCTAGGGCGCCTACCTCAGACTGGCCTTCCTTTAGGTCTGGCAAACAAAAAGAAAAGGATTCCCCGCTCTCATACTCTGACTCAACTTCTCATTAATGGGCGTGCAATTCTATGCTGTTTCTCTGAGTTGTTTTGAAACAAGGACATTTTTTTGTTGTTTTTTTTGTTTTTCTTGAGGATTCATATCGACATTACATCAGGTAGCAGTGTGCAGATATTTGGGGACATCAAATATATGCATATGTGAATGACTGCTACAAAGTACTGTTGTTTGCAATATTAAACACAGTGTCGTGCCAGCGGCTGTTATAGAATCGAGTGGCAGCATAGCCGGAGTGTGATTCACACAGTGACTCACTGACAACACTGCTATGGTGTGTGTGTGTGTGTGTGTGTGTGTGTGTGTGTGTGTGTGTGTGTGTGTGTGTGTGTGTGNAGAGAGAGAGAGAGAGAGAGTGATACAAACTACACACATTCTCTGTCAGACCTGCCTTCTGCTGCCGGTGTTTTAGGAACCTTTTTGTGCCCCATGCCCTGGAGTTCACACTAGCAGACAAGGTTAAGTGCTATCAGGAGCAAAGGTTTGTTTCCCTCTATAACAGTGATCAGTAAAGTTGATATTTTCCCCTTCCTCCTGCAAACAAAATTTTGTCACAGTTGCAAAACTTACTTAAAACATGGAACAAAAATCTTGTAGAGATTTGGAAATGCTGAATATAAAAATGTTGTATTGATAAGCAGAATATTCATAGTGATTATATTTTTACTCAAAGTGTAAGAGAAAAGTGTATTTTACACTGAAAAGAAATGTTTGCCTGATAAGATACTGTGGCTGAGGGCTCCTCAATCCTTTGAAAATAGAAAATTAAGGGAAAACGGGTGCAGTTTAAAAATAAGACACATCATATGCAGTCTGACAACATAAAAAGAGAAATAAGATGAGTAAAACACTCTATCTCTATTATCCTTTTGTGGTGGAAATTCTATAGCAAACTTGCAAAAAACCAGATAAAATAACTGTTAAAACTAGCTATTCTACTGCATATGAAATAAACAGAAATATTCTTTATAAGTTATAAAATAGTCCTTCTCAACTGGCCCATATTTAACAATCATTTGAATCGACAAACTTTCTAGTGTAACAAAATAAATAAAAAGATTTGTTGAAACTTCTAAGTAACTTTCCAGTAACATTTAGTGAATTTATTATAAGCATTTACCAAACCTTACTGTTTTTCAATGGTTTAATAAGCACAAGGAAACCTGTGTGTCGTTCTTTTTCAATAATCTTTTGCAAACATTTGCTGGAGATTAATGTTAACTAATTAAGCCCTACTAAACATTTGGTAAATATTAAAGGTTGTAGATAACTCTTCAGAAATATTTAGCCACTGTAATCTTCATTTTTGTGTGTTTGTATAAGATTGGCTTAAGAAGCTGCTAATTTCCCTGCATTCTTTAATGAACACTTTTCTAGAAGTCCTGTAATCCTTGTAAAATATTTGCTTAAGGTTGCAGATCAATTTCTATTCCTTTATAATTTTTTCGAGAGTTTTGGCTTATCCTTATTTATTTTCATATTCACTATTCCAGGCATCCCCAAACTCGGTCCTCAAGGCCCCCTGTCCTGCAGGTTTTAGAGGTTTCTCTGCTTCAGCACAGCTGGTTATAATGGTTGCAGTAGACCAAAAGCCTGTTAATCAGCTTTCAATTAAAATCAGCTGTGCTGGAGCAAGATGCTCACCTCAGCCTCTCTTCATGGCATCTGAGTATTTATAAAGCATTTGCTAAATGTTCTAAATAACCTCTCTGAGGCCTTTAGCAGAAGCATAAATGCTTAACTACCATTCATATTTTTCCAACTAAACACTTTTTGCAAACAGTAGCCTTAAGCACATATCCAGAAGACTCACTTAACCAAAATGTTTTGCTTTGTTACTGGCAAGGTTTTGGAAATAAGAGAGAGAAAAATATTAATAACTAAATGCACAGGATAAGTATATTAGAACAACCAACTTCTAAACAGTTTTTATAGCGATTTAATACACTGTCAGATAAAAAACCTTCTTAGACTAAAGAAAAGGTGCTAACATCACTTCATCTAACACTAAACTATTGCACAGTTATGTACGAAATCTCTTTTTTTGCTATAGAATTCATTTAAATATATAAATATGTTTGTGGTTTTAATATGACAAATGTTTGCAGATGATATATGAATGTTTCAGACAGGCACTGAAGACATCTGAAAAAATGTTATATACATACATTTTAATGATATATTCTTTCCTTCCTTCAGCCAAAACTTCAAACTGGTGCTCAGTGTCTTGATAATATGCTTGCAACTGCAGCCCATCCTCCTTTTCTTTAATTTATGCACCAGCATGTTTACAGAGTACCTGTTGTCAAGGGTAGTAAGTCAAAACGGTTATTGTAAAGTATCATTGGTGCATTCCAAGTTCAGCGGAACAACAGTAAATCATGTGATGCTTCTGCTTTACTCAAGGGTACAGTATTGTAAATCTGCCCTTCTACGTGTCAACTATGTGCACTGCAGCCATATATCGTTTGATGTCGATAAAGGGAGAAAGTGACCTGTTATTTACTTCCAGATGCCTAATAGCCTTAACATTTGGTTATCCCCAAACAGCATAAATCATGATTTGCAAAGAGAAGTGAAAAGCGCCATGTGTCATTTATGTGTGTATGAGGGTGTGTGCTCTCAACAGGCTGCTTTCACAGAGGTGTTTTAAATCTTTAGAAATATTTTAAAGACAGCAACCCAACGGGCAAGAGTATATGGCACTACTTCCTGTTTTTATTGCAGACTAAATAGCTAATTCAGATAATGCTTACTTTGTTTTATGTCCACAATATAATTTTTACAGCTCTTAGCACTATTTCAAAGTATTTTAGAGATAAAGTGAGTTAGTCAGATGATGTTCTCAATAAAACATGTGATAAATAGCCAACCCCTGAAAAACTGTTTAGAGAGGTAAAAGAGTTATAGTGCCTGTATTCATTGTGTACAGATTCCCATAAAATGTGTGTCCTAAAGGCAACAGCATGATACTGTATATCTGGGAATGATTTGCAACAAACTCCTTGCAAACCAGTTCAGTAATTCTGAGACTTGCTGATTGGCAAGAGCAGACCTGTCTGATTCACATACAAGTTTAACGCTTTAAAGTTTAACTCAAAGCGATTAAATGAGATAAAACCTCGACCAGACAAATCTAGAAAAAAGTGCCACCAAAATGGTCAATGCCGAGGGACCCTGAGGAGCAGAGCCAAATGTGGTCAGGACATAAAAGGTACAGCAGAGAGAATAGATCTGGTAGAGAAGTTTTACCCTTTCTTGTCACTAGAGGTTGAAGGACACTTTGAGGAGCCCACTGGCTCAGGTCGAGACGCTTGCTTCAAGACGCTAAATCAGCAATGCCTGAAGGCTGCTAGTGCTGCAGAGGCGGAGGAGGACAGGATGAACTGCTATGAAAGCGATTATCTACGTGAGCAATGTGAGCATACCTGAATGTGCGGCTAAATGAAAAGTGCCTTTACCTCTAACATATGCATGTAACAGCATTACCCGTTTGAATTAAACTGCAGTAGCCACCGTTCAACTACTCTGATGCGGTTTTGGGACAGGTGTTGCAGAAACAAAATGATCTCATACCATTTTTTTAAGAAGCACAGTAAAATTAAAATAGCACCCCCCATAGAACCAGTTGATGCTGATAAAATTCAAAACAAAGTAGACTTTGGGGTGTGTTAAACTAGAAGTTTAAGTGCTTACACCTAATATTCAAAGCTTACCTACAGGGTCCTTGGAATGAGCAGGTTACCAAGAGAAACATAACTTTTATGATCAGTGCTGTATCAAGGAATAAGTGACCTTCAGCTCCTTTTTGGTGGATATATTAGGACTTAGTCACATGCTTCTGAGCCAACCATAAGCATGAAACCATAAAAACAAACAAACATGCACATACATTTTTCTATTAAATATCAATAAAGAAATTCAGAAAGCATGTTAGAAATACATTTGAATCCAACTTTAAATGTAATGTAACTAATATGCTTTCTAAATATTTTAAACAAAATTAGGTATTAGTAGGGATCAAACACAAGAACTCATTACAGTTTATATATCTGTTCTTCCAGGCATCTACAATTCGGTCGTGGAACTCATTCCAGTTACAATGAAATGAAATGGCCAAACACATAACTTAACTCAATAGACTTTAATAACCCAGGAGAATGACAGATGGGTCTTTGATTTGCATCTGACTTGGAATGTGCTTAGGAGGTTGTAGGATGTACGTCAGTGTTCCTTAGAAAAAATTCAGCACTCCGACTACAGATTGGTCTAAGGTGAGCCAATAGAAAACAAGCCTGTTTTAAGGTTGTCATGAACTAGAAAACTGAGGAATTGTACACAGTTTAAAGACTGTGCCCAACAATATGTTGGGCAATATTTCAAGTTTCTTCAAAGAACTCTTGTTCGATATATGAATATCCTATAGGAATCTCATAGACTTTAATAACATTAAATATTACGAAAGGAAAAAGAGAATAAACAGCCTGCAGAGCAGCCCGGAGAACAACATAGATAGGATTTGGTTTTTTAGAATCATTTTGTTTCGCGACAAATTATTTGTAAAACATACATCCTAAATCTAAGTTCTAAAATTCATTCTACTGGCTACTGTTAGCATTACTGACATGCTACAGAATATAAAACGCACAGACCAAAAAAGAAAAAGAATTTTCTTTTTACATCTAGTTAATTTAATGTTTGAATAAAATACTAAAGCGTCAAATAAACGTATTAAACAAAGCCAGAATAAGAATAAAGGTTAAAGCAACTGTTGAGGTTTGCGTGCACAAACAAGGAAGTAGTTTTTTTTTTTTGTTAACCATCACTGACGTCGTGATCAGCAGTTAATACCTCAAATAGAATTTAACATTAGTGAAACAAGTTAGGTGACATGGGGGCTGCAGGCATACACAGACCTTAAGGACTTTTTTTTTTTATTACCAAACAATACTACTTTTTTTTTCCTTTTTTTTAGAAGTTCAAATGGTAAACAAAGTCAGTTATGGCAATGCAATACAGGACTGAAATATAAGAGCAAAGTATGAAGTTTTTTTATGTCTTGGCTAACTTTAGCACTGCAGTGCAACTAGCTGTTGCACGTTCTTTAAAAAAAATATACAATGCTGTAGTTAGATTTTCATGTTTGCAATTTTGTTAAAAGCATTTTAAAACACGCTGCTCACTTTAATCCATGTTATTGCAGTAAGTGATTAGCTACCAGTGTTCATAAGGCTGTAGGAGCTAAAGTAGAGGTACCATGTTATATATGCAATAAAAGTAGCAAGTAATTAAACATGCGATGAGTTTGCCTTAGCTCTTACTGTTAATCTTGTGAAACCCAGAGAGTGTGCCGGGCTCATTTGGTCTCAGGCACTTAACACTTCATAATAATGGGCTTTTGAAATATGAATACACGGTCATGATGGATAAAAAAAAATTTTGCCCTTGCTCTTGCACAAGACTGACAGAATGAACAAATTCACTTTCCACATTCTGAACAATCTAAACTGAGTATTTCCTCTTAATGCTGTAGCCCCACCCTCCTTCTGTCATCTCGTCCAGCTAATAAAAACACATTAAATGAAACTGAACACAGGAAGTCACATGATAATGCATAACATGAGAATTTGTTCGGGCCATCTTAGGTCAAATTAATTAGGGTTAGTAACATGTTTGACTGAACTACAGTAATTATTAGTTAATTCCTTCAAAAGGTTCTTGACTGGTCTGGATTGGTCTGGATTTAACAAGAACAAGATAATAAAATAATAGTTGTTGTATACTATACAATTGTAGCTTTAATTGTAGGTTTAGTGTTTTTGTCCTGCTGAAATGCAAACCTTCTCCATGTCCTTAACTCTTTGTAGCCTCTACCAGGTTTGGTTTGTTCTTTTCTTACCTCTATCCATCTTCCTGTTAAACCTTATAAGCTTTCCCAACACCATCTTATTGTTCTAGATAGATTATGTTTTCTTATAGTTTATTCCACATAGGCAATACAAGGTACGTTTATTTGTATAGCACAATTCAGTAGTGTTTGCTCATAAAATTAAACAATGAAACAAACAAAAAAAGTTGAATCATAACCTTAAACTAATTATACTTCAGTTAACAATATCTTCAACAGTAAAAGGAAGTTTTAAACAAATGGATTTCTATCTCTAACTTTGACTTAAAAGAACTCAGGCTTTCAGCACTTTTACAGTCTTCTGAAAAAACTTTCAGATAAGTGGAACATAGTGCTGATTCTTTATGTTTGGTTTTAGTTCTAGGTGTACAGAGTATGCTTGAAGTAGAAACCCTAAGTTGTCTGGGAGGTTGATACACTGAAAACTATTTTTTACGTGCTGAGGTGCTGATCCCTTCAGTTATTTATAGTCTTTTCTCTGAGCTACAGGTGAGTTGAGCACAGGGCTGATTCTTAAGCCCAATTTACAGTAGCCCTCTGAATCCGATCAGTGCCGAGTTCAGACCGATCTTGGATCAGTTAACCATGCCGAGCTTGGTTCTTACGACCATTTACACATCACTCTAGCACGGTTCCTCACCTCCTATCAGCGGTCCATGATACCACAGCTCTCACAGCAGTAATTATGCAAAGATAAGTGGCGGTGCCATAACATTCAGGAACTTATGTTTATTTATATTTGTGATATTTGTTTGGGGAATTTCAGACAAAGAAGGTATCCTTCTCAGTCTCGGCATCACCCCAGTTGGCACCACGCCATTTTGATGCCATTTATTGTTAATAAGCTGAGAAGAGGTTTGTGGTGTGGACAGGTAAAGAGATCTGTGAATTGCAAAGCAGGACACGCTGAAAAACCCGCAAAATTAGTCAGCTGACTGTAAATTGTAGATAAAGCTGTCTTCTCATGCACTCTTTAGCCCCATTTACACTACCCATTTGAAACCGTGCCAAGATCGGTCTGAGTACAGTAACAGAGATAACTGTTGAGTGTAAATGGCAAGCACAACGGAACTGGACCATTGTGGATACAACCGAACCGTGCTTAACTGGTACTAGTTCATCAGTAGGGCTCAGTGCGGTTCAGTTCTGGCCCAGTTCTTAGATAACAAAGAGTGCATGAGCAGACCACGTCATCTCCTTAGAATCATGAACTAGTACCAGTTTAACATAGTTCAGTTGTGTCTAGAACGGTCAGGGTCGGTCGTGTGTGCCATTTACACTCAATAGTTATCTCGGTTACTGTGCTCAGAACGATCACGGGCACGGTTTTGAAAAGGTAGTGTAAAGGAGGCTACTGTTGCAGTAATTAATTCTACCAAAGATAAATGCATGAATTTGTTTGTCTAGATCCAACACTAATATTAGTCCTTGAAACCCAGAGATGTTAGTCGGGTGATAAAAGTCTGATTTGGTAACTGCCTCTGAAGGTTCAGGTCATAGGCCCAAAATGTTTTTTTGGTTTCATCAAACCATCATGTTTTGTGGGAAGATTTGAATTTGATGTTACTGCTTTAAAAACCCTGTTTACTTACAGGACTGGGTTTAATCCTCGAATTCTGTTGATGTTCTCCTTATTTATTTTCTTGTCATAGTAGCTTCATCTGTCCTAAAGCTCTGTTTTAGCTGTAACACCATCATGGAGGAAGGCATTTACTGGGCTGCTGTTGTCAATAACTTCCATTATAGATGATAGAGTTGGCCCTGTTTTTCAGTGCTTAGTAGGGCTTCTCTCCTAGTCATAGCTTTGGATGCAGGTTCAATGTGACGGTTTGTGATCTCTTTCATGTTTTTTGACATAAACAGTACAGAGCTCATATGCTTAACTGTTTTCATCCTAGGCAAGCCACCTTCAGAGCTAGTTTACTGTTACCTTTTGTCACATGGAAAATATTGATGGATCAGTGCTTCTACAAGCCTTTTGTACATCTTTCTGTCTTCTTAAACTTTTGACTTACTTTTCAATGTAATAATTGAGCTCAAAATGTATTTAAGTTTAACGTTGACCTTTTTATAAATAAGTTCTTTCCTGAGCAAGACCCTTAACTTCACACTGCTCCCCGGGTGCCGAACAATGGCAGCCCACTGCTCCCAAAAGGGGATGGTTTAAATGCAGAGAAGTAATTTCCCTCTGGGATTATTAGAGTATATAAAATACAAAAAACAATAACATTTTTGTTTAACAGATGCATTTTAAGGCATGAAAAAATTAAATTAGCAAAGATATCTAGAGGGCAGTTGTTGACCTCATTAAATCTTATTCATCCTGAAGTGCAATTTCTTGATACCCAAAGGTACTAAAATCATCTGATCAAATAATTTTTTTTTTATCTATTTAAAACATGTATGTCGTTCTCAGAACAAAAGCCAAGATACTGGTTCAATATTCTCAGTTAAACAAATATTGTATGTAGTGGTCTGAAGGGCAAATAAAGAAGAAACTATTACTACAAAAACATCATAAAAAATCAGATTTCAATTTGCAAATGAATGCAGGGCCACAATGTGTCCTGTGGTCTGGTAAAACTAGAATTTAAATGTCTGGCCATTGTGAAAATGTCTACATGAGCAGATAAAATGAGGAAGTTTGCAAGCTTGAGAACACCATCCCAAACTTGTCATTTTCACCATTTCTGAGTAGAGGAACGGTCTTCCTTGTGGAAGGGTGACCAAATACTTGACAGAAATTCATAGAAAACAAAAACCAGAAGTAAATCCTTACTGATCTGAAACAGGAAATATTTTGTCTGATTTGATGACAGACACATTACAGAAAAATATTAACGGCTTTTTATTCTGATTTTTTAACATCATATAAATGCATCTCTTTTTAGACTTAGACTAATTAAAGACAACGTTTACTGTCATGTTATCTGAGAACCTGCTCAGTGCTGCTAGGGGACGCGGTGGGTAGCCCGGCCATCTTACAGCAAGAACGTTCTGGATTCAATTACCGGCCTGGGGTGTTTCTTCATGGAGTTTGCATGTTTTCCCTAAGCATGCGTGGGTTCTCACCGGGTACATCGGCTCCCACAGTCCAAAAACATGACAGTACTTCTCTAAATTCTCCTTAGGTGTGAATGGTTGTTTGTCTCTGTGTTGCCCTGTGATGGACTGGCGACCTGTCCAGGGTGTACCCCACCTCTCACCTGTAGACAGCTGGAAATTGGCACTAGCACCCCTCGCAACCCTGCTTGGGATAAGCGTAACAGGAAATGGATGGATGGATGTGATATCTGACAACCATGCCAGAACTGAACCGCACCATGCCTTACTGATGAACAAATTTTGTTTTTTACAGCTTTCAAACAGTGAATGAGCAGCAGCTTAGCAGTGAAATGAAAGTGCAGCAGTGATCAAATATAAACAGTGTAGGAGAAAAAAAAAACATAATGCAAAAACGCATTGATATGGAAGTTTAAAGCATGAAATATATATGGTGCAAATATGCAGTATTTTGGTTTGGTGTTATCAGTGTGATGCAGAGTTTGTAACATGACATGAGACATAGGGTTTTTCAACAGTTCAGCAGTCTGATGGCTGCGGGGAATAAACTGTTGTGGAATCTGCTGGACCTGTATTGAAAGCTGCAAAGCCTCTTCCCAGAGGGCAAAAGGCAGAACAGTCCATGGTGGGGGTGTGAGGGGTCATTGATGATGTTACGAGCTCGGGATATGCAGCGCTCGGATGAAATGTCTTTAATGGAGGGAAGAGGAGCCTCGATGATCCTCCCTGCTGTTCTCACCACTCTTCTCACTTTTTTCCAGTCTGAGGCGCTGCAGCCTTCACACCACACAGCTGGTCAGAACGCTCTCTATGGTGCTTCTGTAGAAGGTTGTGAGGATGGGTGGGGGCAGGTAATAATAATAATAATGAATTTTATTTGTAACGCACTTTACATTTGAATTCAAATCTCAAAGTGCAACTGTTCAAAAAGGGAAAATTAAAACAAGGTTAAAAGACCATAACATTAAAAGCAGAGTAAAAAGACAATCATTAAAATCAATACATTCGGAGGCATACAAAGCCTATAAAAAATATCTAAAAATCAGCAATTGTAAAAATTTCTAAAAAGGAAAGTTGGGTCTTCTGTGCCCTTTTGACCAGTCAGGTGGTGTTTGCAGTCCAGGTGAGGATGTCTGTGATCTGCACCCCAAGGAATTTGGTGCTGCTGACCACCTATACAACCTAGCTGTTGATGAGCAGTGGAGCATGGTTTGGCTGCTTCTTCCTGAAGTCGACGATGATCTCTTTTTTCTCCACAGTATCAGGCTGTTATCTCTGCACCAGCCCACTAGCTGCTCCACCTCCTCTCCTCGTCGTGAAACTTCACTATCTGATTGGTGGTGAACCTGGGGACACAGTCATTTTTCATCAGAGTGAACAGCAGGGGCTTAGGTCGCAGCCCTGAGCCTGTGCTTAGGGTGATGACATCAGAGGTGTTCTCTCCAACCCGGACTGACTGAGGTCTGTCTGTGAGGAAAACTAGCAGCCAATTGCAGAGGGGTGTATTTAAGCATAGCTGTTCCAGTTTCCCTATCAGATGCTGTTGAAAGCTGAGCTCAAGTCCAGGAACAACATCCGCATGTGGGTGTTCTTCTCCTTCAGGTGTGCTAGGCTCAGGTGAAGAGCAGAGGAGATGGCGTCTTCAGTGGAACAGTTCCGTTGGTAGGCAAACTGGAATGGATCGATTGCTGGGGGAGACTGGATAGGATGTGTTCTTCAACCAGCCTTTCAAGTCACTTAATCATGGTGGAAGTCAGTGCAACAGGCCGGTAGTCATTGAGTGAGGTGACCTGAGGCTTCTTTGGAACCAGAATGATGGTGGCAGACTTAAAGCATGCTGGCACTATGTATTGGACTAGCAAGGTATTAAAAATGTCTGTGAGGACCCCAACTAGCTGACCAGCACACTCCTCGAACAACCACCCAGATATGTTATTGGGGACTGGGACCTTTCTTGGGTTGACTCTCTGAGTCTTCCACTCATCAGCTGTGTCCAGGTTGAGTGCCTCCTCTTCCTGATGTGGAACGGCTTTAATTGCTGGAGTGCTGTTTAGAGCCTCAAACCTTCCAAAGAAGTTGTTTAGTTCATTTAGGAAGCCAGCATCAGCTGCACCCACTGGGGGGAGGGTGTGCTTTAGTCTGTGATCACCCATATGCCTTGCCATATCTTCCTGCTGCTGCTGGCATTGTGGAAGAGATCCTGTATCTTCTGGCCTGATTCTGATGGCACAGTTCAAGTTGGCACGCGTTGTCCTCAGTGCATCTCTGTCACCAGACTTGAAGGCTGAGTTACGTGCTTTTAGCAATTTCCAAACCTCCCTGTTCATTGGCTCTGTTGGTTGGCTCGGGTGGTGTTTTTTTTTGTGGTGGTGACGTCCTCAATGCATTTGTTGATGTAGGCTGACACAGTCATGGCATAATCATCAATCTAGATCTTGTTGTCACATGTAGCCGCAGCTTTAAACATGTTCCGGTCAGAGCATTGAAAACAGAGCATCCTGGAGTTTCTCCATGGCCCCCTCAGTCCCCACTCTGACCTCTTTCACTGTCGGTTTTGCACTAATTAGCTGGGGCCTGTATGCAGGAATTAGTATGACAGATAGGTGATCTGATGACATGAGGTGGGGGCGGGGAGTGGCTTTGAATGCAGTTTTGATGTTAGAGTATGCTAAATCCAGAGTGTTTTGTCCCTGAGTTGCAAAGTCTCCATGTAGGTAAAATGAGGGAGCTTAGTCTTAAAGTTAGCCTGGTTAAAATCCCCAGCAATGATGAAAACGCCCTGTGTGTGTGCAGATTGGAGCTCAGAGATAGCCTGGTATAGAATCTTCATGGCGTCTTTTGTATTCTTAACACACCTGAGGGGCTTGTCGCCAGGCCTCTAATGGACTAAATGGGATGCTGGGGGATCTTAGTTAGATTGAGGTGTGAGAAAAGTGATCCATCTAAAAGTTGGAGGACAGAGGCTTATGAGGACTGGACTTGGGCACCCCTAGTGCTAAATTCTCCAAGACTGTAAATGATTTTACAGGACAAGGTTTGGATGAATCTGTCTAAAAAGCTATTCTTTAAGGTGATTCCACTTATAGATTTCACTAAGCATAGTTTAGTATTTTAATGATCACATAGCCTACCAAAACAACGAAAGGGAGGCATCTACACCAGATTGACCCATCTTTTTAACCACAAAAACTAAAAAGGACATTGTTTAAAATTCAAGAAGAATGCAAACATGCCACACAGAATACTTAAGAAACAATTCTGAGAACATGTGCCTTTACCTCGACACACAGTGTGGAACTGGATATGAGACAGCCTGGGAACAACTAGTCCACTAATGATGTCTATCCCATGAGGATTTAGTACTACACTGTGGAATGCTGGCCCTCTCATGACTGACCTGGCCTGTCACATACACAGACACAAACACACATGGAGCTGCTTACTCTCTTAGACCTACCCTGCTCAACATGAATAAGACCTGATATAAGGCATTTAAGAAAAGGGAGCTGGAAATGTAGCTGGCATTGCATCAGAAACAAACTTAACAAGTACACTGGGGAATTTCAGGCTCTAATTTCAATAACAAGACATGAAGATGCAATAAATAAACAAGGGCACTGAGGGGTCAGAGTGAAAAAGGGGCTGAAAAGTAGCCATGAGGAATGGATGTCAGGGTATTATTTTCACGTAAAGTTTGTCCGTGTGATCCGAATGTGAGAGCCATCTTGAATGAGTGTAAAAGCACAGATCTGGTGTCTGAAGCAGCCAGAGCCCCATCCCTGCCTCCTGCTAGCTGCTAGACGTCGTGACTGTCCATCTCTGGCAGAACAGTCGCTGAGAGAAAGGCAAAAGTCTGAAAAAACAAAGTTTGCAGACAAATTCTGTTTTAAGCCACAGTTAGTTAATTATTAGTAAGATTTTGCAAGTTTCATGCACACCTCCATTCACTAATGTAAGACAAAAATCTATCAGTTTGTATCCTTTTTATCAATTAGATTCCTTTCGGTGTAACACTGTTGGGCTATTCAACCAGATGGTGAAATCAGCAAACACAAAAACCAAAAATGTAATTATGCCAGTAGCTTTATCTTGTCATGCTAATATCTTCATTAGCTTTTAGATTATATATTGAGCTTTGAATAAATACAACATATAGACTTAATTTCAGATTTATTTTGTGACACTAAAATCAATCATGTAGAGTCATCAGACAGATGCATCTTAAATCATATAGTCTTTACTTTGTAGTTTCTGCAGCAGAGCTTTGGTTGGTGTTAATTGTTACAAGCTTTATGTAATACCATCTACTTGCCAACAATTTCTCTTGGAATGACACCATGTAACTGCTGTGCAGCCATGCTCTGAAATAAATACTGGGCCTCTGGTAATCGTCCCAGAGTCAGCCATGCATAACACCGTGTCACAGAAATCCTGCATGCTGAATACCTTGTACTTCTTTGTTTTGGAAAATGTGGCAGGGGTTGCCATGGAGCCAGTGTTTGATCTTCTGTAATTAAACAGGCTCACTGATTGCACAATGCTTCTCCATGGCTCATCTTTGTCAGCCTGCAGCCGTGGACCTCTCCTCACACATCACATTAACCAACGCTTATGTCAAAGTTGCTCTGTCTTGATTTTTCCTTACATGGCCTACGGTGGATGAGAGGATAGAGGGATGGCAGAGAGATAGGGCTCATCTAATGATTTACAGTAATAAAGACAATAAGTAAGCTGGATTTGTATTTTGGGCTCAACAGAACAGACAATCTGACTCTCTGAAAATATTTTTTTATACTTATTTAGAATAGCAAAACAAATATAAAAAGTTACCAAAAAATGCTTTATAAGTTAGAAGTTGTTTCTAGGATTTTTATTGATTTTGCAGCCAGAGTCAAGAACAAACAAAGAATTGACATTAGAAAAGATTTAGGGATAATAAGAGACTGTTTTCTTTATTTGACCATAAAAATGAATGAATGTTGAAATAGGAGGTAAATAAAAACTCTGTTCCCTCAGCATTACACAATCTGGTATCTGTTTCACTTTATCAAATCGTAGTGGGTGTCTACCTTTATTGTCCTGTAAGTAAGAACTATGATCCCGTAAAGATAATAATAGTCCGGGGCCTTCCAGTGAAGGTATTCCCCCAACTTTTTGACAGGTCCTTTCAGCCTGATGACGCAACAGCCCATTGGTTAGATTTCTATCTGAGTAAATACCATTACACATAACATAGCTGTATACAATTTTGACAACTTTGTTGAGCATCAAGTGATTTTGCAACATTTGTATTGTTCAGAAAGCAGGGTTTTCCTGTAAAACTGAATGGGTTGATAAAAATGTTTCAAAACGGTGTGCAGGAGTGCTGATATAAAACATATTTGAGGGGCTGTTAAATTGAAACGAGTGGAAAATAAACCTGGCAGTGTAGCATAGCAGTGGCAGTGTCTTCCTCTTGCTTTCTGAAGCTGCTCTCAATACAGTTTGCCATTAGCCTAAGAGCAGCTGTTGGAAGTTTGGAAGCCTAGGTTGCTGGAAAGTTGTGCAACTGTGGCTCATTTGCCCAGAGCAAATAGCAATATCCTAAGAAAGAATGTTTTTATGTTTTTTTTTTCTCTCTTTCTCTCTCTCTCTCTATACTATCAGGGTCACTTGATGTTCATAAACAGGGTATGCTTGATTATTCTCCTCCATTTGAGGTTGAGCTACATATGTATATCCTAACTTCTCTAAAACCACCCCCTTGAAAAGGGACACATGTATGAATTGTGTCCCTTTTCAATCTCTTTCATTTTTTTCTCTTTTTTTACTTGGCAGCTAGGTTGAAAATTTGAAAGCTCATCTGGATAAAAGGAAATACATTTGAAATATGATCCTTTGGTAAATGTCTGCATTAATAGAACCTCTGAAACCTTCAGCTTGCTTTTTAGATACTGATCTGCAAACTATTGATAAACAGGCAATTCTATATAACATTAAATACCTGTTTTAGTGTAATTAAAGCTGTACTTCATAATATACAGTCATATTGAATAAACTAGATTATGAGTTCCAAAGAAGCTAGCTTTTCAGATTAAAAGTATCTTTTGGAAACAATTTTTAAGTGGTGAATTACCTTTTTTATGAATCCATAATTTCTGTTTAATTAGCTTGAAGTTGAAGATAATCTTAATAAACAAAGTATTGGCTTGAAAACATACGTCTGTAGTAAATCTATTAAATATTTATTACTCATTAAAAACCTAGTGAAGAAGTTCCTTCTCAGTCAGCTCATTTGTAAAAGCACCTTTTGCTTCAATTAGAGCTGTAGGTTTTTGGCGGTTTCTCCACCAGAGTTGTACAGAAAGGGTCATGAATCGGCCCCATTCCACTTAAGAAAACAGTTCAACTCAGGTAGACCGCAAGGAAAGTGTAATTATATGAGTTCTAAAGTCTTACCACAGATTCCCATTCCACTTTAGTTGTCATTGTAAAATCGGGGTCATTGTTAAGTCAAACATCGAAACATCACCCTACTGTAGTTTAAAATACTTTCCGATCCACTTTTATAAAAGGGGTTTATGTACAGTACTGTTTTTTTGTCTTCATATTTTAGATGATGGGCTCAGAGAATCTCACTCAGATGTTCAAAGCTGAACATTTATAATTTTGCTCTACCTGATATTGGTCGAACATTTTAAATCCCAATGAAACATGGTAAAGTTTCTGGCTGTAACATGACTAGGTGTAGACATGTTTTGCATTTGTATGAAGATTTATGCAATAAAACCTGACTCAACTCACCACTCAGGAAATGGGAAGACCTTTGCTGAAAGACAAATATGGCGTTCTGACGAAAAAGGTAGCTCAGTCATAAGGTCACCCTGTCAGCAAGGAGATATGTAGCACTGTCATCGAATTTATGCCTGTGTGTTTGAGTGAAATGATGAGGGCTAATATCCCCTCTTCCTTCTCGATAAATCTCTGTTTATTGACAGGACGTTAGCCTGAGGGATTTTGACAGAAGGTCCAGGCATGCTGATGGGTGTGTATGAGTGTGGGTGGGTGGTGGAGTGCTAGGAAACACCAAATGGCTTTTGATTTCAGACCACTTTATTTTTTACTTTGTGAGAATAAAGGCCCTTAAACAAATCTTTGCCACTGGCTAGGGAACCCTTTCTTTACTGATCCAACATCTGAAATATGAAGTCAGTGATCAGCACAAATGTTGCTCAGGGTGATGTTGAGATTCTATGCATAAGAACAGATTTAAAAGCATTTAAAATTGAGAACAATGTAGAATAATATAATAATAATGTTTTTTATTGCTAGAAAACCTAATTTTAAACATGCAGTTCTACTCCCCAGCTGTCTATAAATGTGGCTTTTTGGTTCGGCTTGGTAGTTATATTTCTCATTATCTTGGCACTGATGACTGGCAAGACTGCTCATTTCATTTACCTGCCAAGCTCTTCCCAGTCTCTCATTACTGTTCATCTGATCCACCTCTTCCAGCCTCTATTTAACCAGCCTTCTACCAGTCATCAGTGCCAGATTATTCTAGCCCTTGGTGAGAGTTTTCAAGGGTATGTAGTTCTTTTCTGATTGCCTGACCCCTTCTGCTTCTGGACCTCTGAGTCTGTCTGTTCCCATTCTGATCTGTTTGCCTGTCCTGTCTTCGGACTCCTGCTGGATTCTGCCTGTTTACAGAACAGCGAACTATTTCCTGACACCGACCTGGATTTCCTTTCTCTACCTCTTCAGATCTCTGATCTTCTGGCCCTGACTCCTGAGCACATCCTTCACAATGGCTTTGGCTTCACCCTGTGGATTATCCTGTCTTGCTTCATCTGCTCGGTTCTGATCTCCTGCCTGTTCTCCAACCTTCGGGACTGCAACGTCTGGGACTCTCTGGGCAGCGTCCACCCCGTCTTGTCAACAGCCGACTGGCTGGGGCATGGACTGAACTTTAAGATCAGGTTAGTGACTCACACATTCGTAATAATCTTCCACCAGATTAAAGTGGCCACTAACCTGTGTTCTCATTCCGCAGAGGTTCCTGTCTTGGACGGCCTGTTCCCTGCAAATCTGTTTACTTAATAAACGTTGTTGAGAAATCTTTCTGCCTGCTTCGAAAACTGGGTCCTATGTTCTGAGCCTTGACAATATAAGGTTGTTTAACATCAACACAAGTTTGTTTAGCCCAAATACACTCAAGGTGAACACAGATTTCAATAATTTCTTAAGAGAAAATACTTGATCATATCAATTCAGTTATAAATAATCGTTATTTTTTTTTTTTTCATTTTATATTGTGATACTCAAAGGTCCAGTCCAGTAATTGTTTGCTATCTTTTTACCAGCAACATATACTGTACTTTTGGCTCTGACAGTACTATGATAAAAGTAAGAAATATTTGGGTAACAGAAAAAGTAATTCCCAAGGTGGTTGGGACCTGCTTGTTAGACTACTTCAAACTTTGAGGGGGCACCAGCCTAAAACACGGTTAAACCCGTATTTCCTGGTCAAAAGGATGCATGTGAACAAAGAAAACAAGAGTACTAGCGAATTATGAATGATATGCCACATGCTATGTGAGTCATTACAAAGGAAAAATATTTAAAGTGACAGAATTGGTTCTACTGGGGAAATTAGGAGCATAACAGAAAAGTTCAGTAATTAATTATAACCCATGACTCTGATGAATAACAAAGAATACGTTTGTCTAAAATGTGTTGATCTGAAGTAGTTGAATATAGGAGAGCCCAATTTGCCCTGAGCATGAGGTCATGAGTTACTTTAAAATCTTAACAAAGACCATCTCTGTACAACGAAATGCTTTAAAACCACACAGAGTGATCTTAATCTTTTTATAATGTATTTACTTTGGATTTCACAATACCTTCTAGATGAGCACAGTGTTAGGCTAAATATGTAAGAATGGTACCAAACACACTATTCAAAAAGCACTGAGGACATGTTCAGTAATAATTCAGCCCCAAAACCCTTGAAACAAATTAGATTTTCAAGGTACCTTTAAGTTTATCCCATCTGATTCAAAATAACAATATAAATGAGAAATCCGAATCCGAAAGTGGAAGAAGATGGATGGATGGATAAGTGAGAAATCTATACAATTTCACTTTTCATAACTTATTTAAGAAACTATATTACAATTGCAATTAGAAACAATAGAAATTATTATCTTAACCAATGACATATTTTTGAAGTAAGTCAGTAGTACTAAAGCGGTTTTTGAAAAGAAAGAAAATGGGGTACCCACTGTGAAGGCTCAGAACAGGGGATCCAGTATGCAAAGCAGACAGATAGTCAGATAATTTGAAAGCATTTATTTTAAAAACTGTGGATCTGCAGTGGTAATGTGGGCATCTAAGCCCGGAACCTCTGCAGGAGGAGAACTCAGGTTAGTGACCATGTTATTCTGACCGAGGAAGATTATGGACGTGAGTGACTAATCCTGTTTAAAAGCTAAGTCCAATCCCAGAGAAAAAGGTAGGATCCAGCTGGTGGGCTGTAAACCAGACAAGGCGGACGCCGCCCAGAAAGTCCCAGATGCTGTGGCCCCGGAGGATAGAGAAAATGCAAGCGATCAGATCCGGGCAGATGAAGGATAATCCAGAGGGTGAAGCCCAAGATGGGGTTGAGGACATGCTCAGGATTCAGAATCAGAAGATCAGAATGCTGAATAGTTTCAGAAGGGAAATCCAGGTTGGTAACAGGAAGCAGCTCTAAGTTCAGCAAACAGGAAAAAACCAGCAGGAGCCCAAAAATAGGTCAGGCAAACAGATCAGAGAAGAACAGGCAGGCTCAGAGGTTGAGAGGCAGAACAGGAAATCAGAAACAGTAAGGTAACTGTTGGATTCAGGAAAAATGACTTTGCAAATAAATAGAAATTGATTCTGCACAGGAAAGAGGTTCAAGCAGCTCCTGCAGGAGCGGAAGGAAAAGCCCAACCCAACCTCAAGCTTTCCTCCTCCGAATCCCTTCCTGCAGCCGTCTTTTATTGACAGAGCATAGCACATGATTACAAAACAGTATTTGTTCTGACACAACAATTGATCAGTTCATACAGACAAGATGCTCCACCAGAATGACAAGGCAAGATGGTCTCCTGACTGCATCACAAGACACAGTGCAGCAGCCAGGATGGTCTCCTGAGTGCAAAAACGTTTCATAAGCACAAATTAATTTTATAATTATCATTGATTGAACCTGACAGTAACGCTGGCACACTCTCCCCACTGGATCAAGAATAATCTGACACTGATGACTGGTTAGAGAGCTGGTTAAATAGAGGCAAGCCAGTAATGAGAAAGGGGCAGAGTTAGACAGGTGAATGAAATGAGTAATTAAGCAAACATCACGACACCCACTTAACTGCATATGCAAAAAATATATATAAAATGGGTCTAGAGCACAAGTGACAGATAAAAACCTTAACTTATTATTATACTGTCCCCGTGCTCTTTTAGTACTACCTTGGCCTACGGCCAAGGAGGACGGTATTGGTGAGTTGATATTTACTTCTCAGTGATTTAAAACTTACAGATGTATTTAAAGCAGAAATTATTCTTTTCATCTTCAAAGGTCTTTTTGGAGCCTAACCTCTTTAGACACAAACATGCCAACACCTTGCCTGTTGGAATCTTCTAGCTGAACACCCTCTCTTAGGTTAATTGGTGTACAAAATATATGCCTTACTTTCCCATGGTGACTTATACTTCAAAAGCTTTCTTAAATAACTAAATGTGAATTTATTTTGATATTTACTTTGGGCGGGAAGATATTCTAATGATGTGAAATCTTTGTTTGTTTATGGTTATTAAGAAAGGACCTTTTTTTCTTGGCTTTCATAAAATGCTAATCACAAGTTGCTCATCTAAACTCAGAGTTGCATGCCACATTTTCAATTATTCAATGCATGATGCAAAATGTCTTGTATGTAACCCACTACAGCAGTAAAACCCGAGGTCACATTTTAATTGGCTGAAGAAACAGCTCCAATAGGCTCATATTCCCAGTAATGATGGGTTTCATAGCAAAGCAAATTCCTAAACCACCCGTTTGTCACTTGACTCATCGCGCCCTCTTCAATCCTTTGTCTGCCAGCCCCATGCAAGGCATAACCAACACACAGTAGAGTCTTTGAAATGAGCGAATTTAAAATGTAAAAATGTTCTCTGTTTTTTGTCTCTTTGATTAATGCCCAAGACCACACAGTGAGGGGGAGTGTTGGATTTTTTTTTTCTTTTTTTCAATAATAAGCATGTTTCAGGTCGAAACAGGCCATTTCTTTTCATACATATTCATTTCTGACTGTCTGTGAAAACACAAGCATGTCTGAATCACCATAGTTCTTTTCATAAAGAAGCTGTGTACGGACAGTCCCTTGAAAGCGAACATTATCTACCTCCGCAAATAACAAAAACTGTTGACAAATTGAAAAGGAAAGTTATTAAAGTAAGAAGAAAACCTTTTAAAAGCTATGAAAGACCTGCATCTTCAGTGGAGGTTCTTCATTCAGGTAAAGGACCCAAAACATACAGTTAGAGCTGCAATGAAAGGGTTTAGCTTAAAGAATATCTAAATTATAGTGGCCCAGTCAAAATCCAAACCTAGTTCCAGTTTTGAATCCATACCTTCTCAATCTAATCTGACCGGGATATCTAGCAAATAATAACAGACTGAAAATGCGCTGGTTGTGCAACATTGCTTGAGACATATCGTAAAATACTTGTAGCTGTTCTCACAAATAAAATCTGCTTCGACAATTTTTTGCTCATGGGTCTTAACAGAATAAAAGTGGTGGGCGCAAATTTTTATGTATTTTAAAATATAATGTTTTCAACAGTCATTCTCTTCTAAAACCAGCACTGTGTAATGGCGCACCTCGAGGATTTAGACAGCGTATACCGGCGTATAGAAATTTTTGCAAAAATGTTGATGTACGTTGGATAAGTTATGGGTTATTTTCTATAAGTTATGAGGACGCTAAAGCATGCTGAAGTGCGCTGGCAACCATCAACATATGGCAAGTGGGCCATAAGTTACAGATAAGTTATTCGACTGTTGACACAATTAATTGCAAGTTACTCATAAGTTATGGTGTCGAGCTTATCCAAAATCTGAGTAACTTGTGCAGAACTTATGCGTTACTCATCAAGAACTTATCTCCAACACATATTGACGTTTACAGGTATATTTGACATGTTCCAGATGACCGTTGTACGTGTTTCTAACTTACACCTACTGCAAATGACGTATTGGCAGCGTTTTGGTATAAAAGGAAGTTCACAGGAGGAAACTGTCAATATTCCTCCGGACTTTAGACGTTCCACAAGAGATGGAGGATCTGGCCTGGACCTGTTAGGAATACCCTATGTATATGCCGAAAATTGAAAAAATATATGATGGGTCACAGAATATAGTGTCACCACCCATTCTATCACCAGAAAAAATAACAGCTGGATGTTTATACCTAACAAAGTTTTATTTTGGAAGGTAACATCACAGTTCTAGAAGAGCCTAAATACTTAAATACACTTAATAAGCCATTAAGTTAACTTTTTCATCATCTTGTTCTGCTGCACTCAATTATCAACATCAGGAGAAGAGAAAAACAGCTGTTCCACAGTGATGGTGACAAATGTTGAAATAATTATCATGAAATATACCGTATATAAGGACATATAAATTCATATTAGATGATCTACTAATGTGTTGATTACTTTTAGACTCCTAAATATTATGGGCACATGGTATTTATATATATTTACTGAGTGGATTATTGCCAGTTCTATTTGAATGAGGACATAGTTAAAAAATCGATTTGTTTATTTTTTTAATAGTATGACACATATGGCACTCAATAGGATAAAACTCCTAAATTTGTAAGAAATTATCTACATTTGCTCTATATATAGAATAGATCCAGCACTCTGGGTTTAAATGTTCATAGTAAAATTGTATGTAATTAAAGCAAGACATCTATTAGTGTCTATCTTGCTAAATTAATAAATAGCCACAAGCTAAACAGCTGCTCTCCTGATTTTTTTCCAAATTCACATTGAAAACATTATGTACAACAGACTAAAGCTTATCCTGCAAAATCTGATGACGTCTGTTGCTTCAGGCAATCATCAGGTTTTATAGAACATTGATTTTCAACACTTGGGTCAGGACACCAGTAAGTATGGGGTCTTGAATCAGAAATCAAACAAAAGAAAAAATTATAATGATCAAGCACATCCATCTTGTTCCATTTAAAATGACAAAAACCTTACTTAGACAAAGCCAAATACAGTGGTTGTTGATGTTTGTGTTATAACCTTAACAATGGGTAATCGATTTTATAGAGATGTTTGTATAGAATGACAGTGCATTAAAATACATTTGTGCATTCTGGTATTATTTTGTGAGTCAGAAGCTGATCATATTTTTATTAGTATTAATTACTTTAGTGATTTACTTTGATTTCCAAATAATCATATTTTTCTAAAGCTCCTTGTAATCTACAGTATTACTCTTGAGATGACCTGTTGAAGGTTAAGTTACTTCATACAGCCTATTAATCAGTAATGTAAACATCCTGTGAGAATTATCCTTTTCCAAGCACGCAGGGAAGAGAGTAGATAGACGAAAACCAGAAGGAAGCAGAGAGACGGATGAAGTGAGGAAGACAGAGAGTCAGGATGGGATAACCTCACAGAGGATTGCAGGGATTGGATGAATGTCCTACTCCTGTCAGAGGATTTGTTTGGGCGGGTCAGGATACAGGGAGTTCCATCCGGTCAGAGTCTCTCTTGTCCAGAGGGTTTTCTCCATGGAAAATAGTTTTGTAAAACCTTATAGTTAACGTTAAATGTATTATCTTGATGTTTGGCTTAAAAGTTAATGGTGAGTGTGAACATTTTGGAAACCTCCCTCTTCTCTAAACAGATTCATTTTCTTGCTCTCTAAGCACTAGCAGGTATTTGCCCTCATTCAGGTCTTCCAATTGCCATGCAGCAACATGATTCATCTTCTAAACCAGACGTCAAACTACTGTTTATTTAAGGCCACATTAAGAATGTTGATGCAATTCTTCTGAACAAAAGTGAGTGGTTAGTTGAGAAAGGTGCAATGATCCTTTCATGCCCAGACTGTGGAATAATTTGAAAGGCTTGTCTCTTCTTTTGTCTCTTTTTACATTTGGCTGGCTGAATAAAGTATGATTTTCTAATTAGGTCTAGAGGGTTATTTCATGTAATGGTCAGTTTATACCCTTTAAATATTTTTTTTTTTCCTGGCTAGGAAACTAATCTTTGTAACAAAGCACCACTTTGGTTGCTTTCAAAATGAAATTACTTGATCTTTTCATTTTTCATGAACGATGAAATTGATAATGTCATGGTTTCTCATTCATTTTTATTACCGGTATTCTGTTCTGCATTTTGCTGCTTTGTAATTCTAAGTTTGATGGTCCTAGCTCTTTTAAATGTATTTTAAATTGGGGAAGTTGTTTTCTCTGTATGTTTTCATACTCCATACTCTGGTTTCAGTTTGTACACGTCACCTCTCCC